>NW_010098046.1:0-31849 GCF_000699245.1 Pterocles gutturalis
CCTATCCCAGCTGGACCCAGGACAAAGTTATATTGTCAGGTGTTCACACATATGTACAAGAAGTATCTCAAGGATAAATACTTTCCGATAGAAAATGGGACCACTCAAAAGTATTATAAAACTGATAAAGCTGCATTAAGGAACCACCCTCAAATGCAGTTTGGAGAAGATCTAGCATAAAAAAGGAAAAAAAAAATCAGAAGGGCAGAAATTGGAAAAATACAGCAACCTTTTTAGTACACACTGGCCTGAGACAATTCTCCCAAATACATATTTACCCTAAAAGCTGAACTTGTCAAAGTTTTCACTTATATTTGCCTAGTTTTAAATCAGTATCAGAATAGAAGACTCTGAAATAATATTAAATGTATTACTGACTTGAAATTGTATTTCCTTCTGGAAAGCTAACGATTTTGAGACAGAAAAGCTGTAGATCCATCAGAGAATATGTTTGTATCTGGGAAAAGGTAATGGGTTTTCGTGAACTAACTTTTAAGTTCACTCTCAAAATTCACTGGTTATTCTAATTTTTTAGGATTTACCCAGTAGACATTATTATGTACCTCAGAATTAGTAGTGAAAAGAAACTTTCCTTATGTCTTCAGAAAGAGTAACTGCTGGACTCCAAAATGGTTTGCTGTATTATCAAAAGATTCATTTATTCTTTCACAGTGCACATAATAACTGTGAAGCCAAACAGCTGGAAGCCATGCCATGTGTATATGTTACACTCCATATGTTATTACTACCGTCTCTGTTAACAAAGTACATTCTTCACCTAAATCCTTCTTCTCAAAGTGATATTTCTTTAAGTCTTTGACACAATGTGATCAATGTTCTGCCACCAAAGTTTATAAATGAAAAACAAATGCTGAAGGTGTGGGGGATGGTGGCTGGAGAATATATTTTTTTTTTAATGTTAATCCAATGTTATCCACTTTTTAGTTCATTTTGTGTTATCATTTTATCTACATACTCAAAAAGCCTCACAGTAACTTGTCACTAATAATACAGTAACACACTATACATCTAAAACTGCCCTGCAGTGTCTCCCAGGAAATAAATTGTATACAGTGTTTCCCTTTAGTCTTCTGATTACATCATTGTAGAAAGGTTGAGTAGATAAATTTTTTCAATTATCTGTATCGTGCGCAACTACTACTACTTTTAGGTGGAGGAAACAGTACTAAACTGCAATAAGAAGAGTCAGAGGGTTTGCACTGAATTTGGATACCCACCTAGATATGAAAAACTTGTCATCTGGTCCAACCTTTTGTGGGAAAAGGAGCCTACGTGAGATTATCTAGCATCCTGTCCAAAGATGTCATAAAAATCTCCAGTGATGGGGGCTCCACCACATCCCTGGAGAGGTTGTTCCAGTGATTGATCTCACTGTAAAAAGATTCTTTCTTCTGTTATGTTTAGATAACAGTTTACTGTTTCTAGTTTATTCTGTGTGATCCTATCTGCCTGAAATCAAGTTAAATACAATGCAAACTATTGCTTACATAGCTAAAACACAACCACTAATATGGCTAACACGCAGAAGACATTGTCTATATCCTGATAAACAATTTCTTACCTGTGTTAACAATCAGCTCCTGTGTCAGCAATCCAAAATAAAGGAGACAGAACATTTTAGCAACCTCTGAGAGTAAAGAAGTAGGGGATTGTTCAGTTTGTTGCCTACATTGACCAAATAATTTCTTTAAAACCAAAATGGAGAAGCAGCACTCCTCATCAATGACGTGTAAACAGTTTAGGATTAGATGAGTAATAATTTAGTGGTCATATCATTCAGCTGGAAAGCTCCATCAGTATTTCAGAGGAATGGTGAGAATTGGGAAATGCTTTGGGATAATAACCTTCTTTCTCCACAACCTGTTTTCCATGAATTCTCTCAGTTCTCTCTACTAGCTTCAAAAGACAGTGCTCCAAAGTGCCCTAAGCAATACTGCAGAGAATGACAACACTGAGTGAAGACATCAGGCACCACTCAAAGAATGAGGAGAGATGAGAGAGAAACCACTCTAAACAGTGGAGGGGGTCAAAGCCCTGGAACTGTACAATGGAGGAAGCTCTAATTTTACTTTGCAGGGAAAAAAAATATGAATGACTGGGGAAAATATTTAGACTGTAGACAGTGGGAAAGTTACATTTTGCACGTATGATAACATGACTGCTTATTAATTTCTTTCTACTGACTCGTCTTCCTCAGGAGTTGACAGTGCCCTCAGTAAAATTTTAAAGAAATAGTAATCCACAGGAAGAGGCCTGGGGATGTTTCCAGTGCCTTGATCCTTTTCTTTCATTTCAGATTGCATTATTTGCTGTTTTTACATATGTCTGTTTCAACATGTACTGCTAAATTTTACAGCCTTGTTGGTCAATTTCAGCCTTTTTTCTCTAAGTGAGTCATGCCTGACCTACAGACCTAAATCTCCAGCCACAGCAAGTTTGCTTGAAAACTGCTTGAAAACTGCTAGTCTGGTATGACCACAGCTCATTAAAAGACTTCCATATTCATTTTCTCTTCTTCACTTCATCAGTAAGAGAATAACAACACAGTTCATTAAATAAATATAAAGAAAGAGACTGACTCCTTGTATCATGATCTAACGCTTACACTATTTTAACTGGTTCACATCCAGGTAAACTAGAAGCTAAATTTTGAACACAGTAAATGCAAAAATAGCAGCTGTTTTAACGCTCTCTGCTTACAGCTATCTGGCAGAGGAACCCAAATAATAGCCATGGGGGAAACCTGAGTTAGAGAACACAAAAAATTTGCAAATCCCAGATCCTGAGCTCAAAGTAGAAGTCCACTTTGGACAGCTGATAGTGGTACATGATATTTTGGTATGATCTTTAGAACAAAAAAAAACATGAATTATTTTCAGTACCTAAGAATGCTACTAATATTTACAGATTCAGTGGCAAAGGGTTTTATTTCTATTTTCTTTTTCAGGTTTTCTCTCTGTATCCTAGGGCAGGGGATTGTGTCTGTGCTTAAGGACTTCTGCATATTACTAAGAGGTGAACACTATTAGTATGTTGAGTCAATCATTATGTTACAAGTTCATATTCCTTTGCTAGCTTCCACATTCTCACTTTAGTTCAGTTACAGCGTTAGCCTATGCATTTTCACCTCACTATACAATCAAGAACATTGCATGGAAGATCTGTGCATGGGATTGGTATGGTTATATTAAAAAAATACTTAATTCAACATTGACAACTTCACCACATGAGGTCAAGAAGTGCTGACATAATATCCCCACAGGGCTTTTGGAAATAAAAAAGGCAAAGACAAGAGAATGGAAACAGTATGTAAGACAGATAGATTGAAAAAAAAGAACAAGAGACTGTTTTGTAGAATTGAATTCCAGGGTTCAAACAATTACTGCACATCTAACTAAAATCCAGTTGTTCTCATCCGTGATCCTTAAAGCATTTCTGCCTTTCACAAAAAGCTACACAGATTTTCTGTTTTATAATCCATTAAATCAAAACCACATGAATGAGGTTTATGCAATGACATATGGAAGTCATTAATGCTGATTTAGTTCTCAACTAAGTATCCAATTCTGTACTCCTTAAGTAAGAAAAACTCTTACTGAAGTCAATGTGAGTTTTTCTTGCATAAAAGGAAAAAAACCTGAGTACTAAATGTAATGATCTGTAGGCTACTAAAATTGCCCAGTGACCCCTATGTCAGTCTTTTTTAATAAGACACTCTTTTCTGCAGGATATAAACTCTTGCTATACAGTGAGTGATTGTTTTCTGTTCAACCGAGGACCAATTTGGCTTTCACAAAGTCAAATACAAAACTCTCACAGACCCCTGTAGGAAGAAAGATTAAGACTTTTACATAGTTCTTTTATAAGAAATCTTCTGTCTTAACAGGCTGTCACCTTCTCAGTCAGCTGTAGATACCAGTGGGTTGCTATATCAGTGTCAGTCACACGTTTCTTGACAAAGAGAGTGCAGAAAAGATTACCTGAACATTGCAAGACGAAAATTGCAAAAATCAGAGACACTCAACCCCCTATATATTGTCTACAGAAAGGCCCCTATTAGCCTTTTAAGTAGATGATAAAAAAAAAAAAAAATCAGATACCTTTTTCTTTTTTTCAATTAGCAAACGCTTCAAAGTGCTACTCATCTTGATCTCAACTCAAGCTCATGGAAATCAATGGCAAAAGAAACCTTTCATGGCAGTAAATGGGAGTGGATTCTGAAATATTTTTGCATTATCATTCCTTAGATAGAAATGTTGTTATGAGAAGTCTCAGAATTCAAGTATTCTCCATTGCATTCTGCTCAGGTTCTCTGTTATTCTGACTTTATACATTTGCATATTATTCTTCCATAAGTAGGTCATCCTGGTAACTTCTCCAAGCCGTAAGATCTTTGATACTGGAAAATAAAGATGAAACTGAAACCTGGAAATAATTTTCAATAAAAAGGATTAAGGAGAAATATGAGGTATCCTGACCTTCATGTATTCCCTGCTCAGCTGAACAACTGCACCTATGCATTTGTGATATGACACTATATATTTGTGAAAGTATACGTGCAAATGACAAAGTTATATGCCTTACATGGTCTCTATAGTCCATTAGAGTACTTAAACATGGTTTTGGGGTTTTTTTTCGAGATAAAATCTGTTCTTAGAAATTGGAAAGGAGAATTTAGATAACACTGTGTTGCAGTACAATGACTACTTGTTCCAGTATTTTTCTTGGAACTGACTGATGATTCAAATCTCTGTGCATTCATTATCAGCTTTCTAGTACTTCAGAAATTCATTGCAAGATTTGATAGAAAGCAAGTGAGAGAAAATAAAGAGAGGTAGAAAAATGAAGGGGGAGAGGAGAGGAGCGGAGATGAACTCACATATAAGTATCTTTTATGATGTGTAACAGGAATTCAATCAGGTAACATACTACATATCACTCCCATGGTAAGTGTGGCCAAAAGCAAGCTAACAAAAAAGTCATATCTCTGTAGCATTTAACATATAGTCTAGCTGGCAGTGAGAGAAAACAGTTTGGGGGAGCAGGGGGGAAGCTATTATTCTAACTGGAAAGTAATGAATCATTATCAAGGCTGAAACAAACTCAGTTGTTTCAATTTACTTAATAGAAAGTGATTTTGTAGGTTACTTCATAATATACTGATTATACTGTTAGGAAATTCAATGCTGAATGTCAGAATTCCATGGAGAATTAGATCTCTATTCACTAGTACAGCAGTATGCCACAAATTACACCAGTTCCAATGTGTGTTTCCCTTGAAATTTTATTTTACTACATTCTTCATAGTCTTTTGTCCCACAAATCAATCAATAGTGTTCTCTGATTTGTCCATTTTTGTGAGAATCACGTTTTCTCTAGGCAATATTTTGGAGGGTTCTGAGAATCTGAATGAACCAGCACTCTTTCTAAGGGGCCATAAATGGCTTGTCCTCTCCTCTTTGCCCACCCCAAATATCTCTCAGCTGTAAAAAAGCAAGGCCATCAAACAGGAATCCTCAGAAATTCTTGTCTTTAGCCTAATTGAAGGCAATCTTGCAGTGATATTTCTAGCTCAAGTTGTCCTGTCTAATCTCCAAGCTCACAGAGAAGATATTGCCTACAGAAAATTTTTCCTCATAATGAGTTCAATAGTTCTAGTTTTGAATATTCTGATAGTAAGGCAGGGGAAAATGAAATTAGTATTTCCCAGATCAAATAATGCTGAACAATAAGAACCTTTCATAGAAGAAAAATTGTCTGGTTCATGATATAAACCTCCAAATATGTGTGAAGGCCACACATGAGCCATGAAGTAGTGATTAATTAAATGAAATTCTTAATATTCTTCAGAGCAGGAAAGGAAGAAGAAAATAAATTTTGATTTTGTTTTCACTTTTACCTTCATCCGGCTTTAACAAACTAAGCTACATAATAACACACATTTCAAAATTAAAGTGCCAATTAGCATTAGAACAGAAAATATTTCTGGTGACTTTGACAAAGCCAGTAAATCCTTTTTACTATTCTAGAGTCAGATTTTAACATAATTCTATGCTGTTGTGATTACATATTTACTTAGATGTGGACTACACAGAAATCACTGAATGGGAAAAGGCCAACTCAAACAATTTTCCAGCAACCTTTCCAAGTTAAATGAAAGGAAGTGTTCGGGCGACAAAGAGCTCTTTACTTTAGCAACCAGTGCTTAACTACCTTAGGGACTACTGACTAAGATTCCTGTTTCCTGGTAGGTTTCTTGTAGATTTTGGATAGATGTTTCTGAAAGGTCAGGAGGATGGTCACTAATTTGCATGGGGCTTTTTCAGAGATGTGGGCATGACATTTCTTGACTCCTGTCCTCTTTTCACTGTAATGAAAGGAAGCCATTTTTTTTCAGGAATACAACTAATTATCAAATTAGTTATCAATTAACTTATTATTAACGATCTGCATCTTATCTGCAACTAAAAGTGATAGAAAAGTTTCTGACACTGACATTGAAAGAGTCATAGAGCTAGTGTTTCCCCTATTTTAATTTTACTAGGTGGTGAGAAACAGGAGGGGATATCCTGTCCCAGTGGATAGAATGGCAAAACCTCAGCTGATTGCAGTGGTGCCAGAATTTTACCCAAGAAGTTCAATCAGAGGGACAAGGATTGCTGGATGTATAGACTCCTTGTAACATTTCATAAGAAAATGCTATTGGACAAAGTTTGCTTTTACTTTACTTACAGTTTGCTAATACATTGCAATACTAAGTTATGTTGAATGAGAATACAAGGTATAAAGAAATATTATTTCCATATGGTTATTTTGTTTACCTCACACATTTAAAACCACTTTGTAAAAAGCGGGCAAGTATAAACATTGAAAGAGAAGGTCTGGAGATCTCAGACTGGATGTTCTGTTGTAGCTTAGGAAAAAGAGTAGACTTACAGATTAAAACCATGAGGTTTGTCACCGTAAGTTCCCTTGTACCTCTAAAACTGCTGCAGATGAACCTTGTCACCACTTTGTGGAAGTAAAATTGAGTTCCATGATTGCTACCCGGATGTAGTTGGAGAATCCCTGCCTGATGCAACTGGAAGTCAAAACACCTCAGTGGGTGCTGGCCCACTGTTCAAGTCTGTAGTTATCTGTATGTATACATATATGTCTAAAAATGTGTGTGTGTGTACAGAAGTATATACATGTATATTCTATGATATGTATGTGTGTGTGTGTGCGTGCACATTCCATGAAACCCTAGGAAATTAAATTGCCTTTTTCAATAGTTTGGCTCTTTTTCTTGCATTTCCAGGACAAAGTCTTCAATAACATAATTGTGTTGTGCTATTTTACAGCCTCAAGTGCTGAGATTGGGTTTTCTGCTGCCCATTTAAGTAAAGCATTGAAACAACATAGTACCCAGAAAGTGCATAATGATCATCTTAATGATCATCATCTCTCAAAACCTACTCTTAAAATTAGTTTATATCCAGTGTCTTTCCTCAGATTTCCTTTTCCTAAAAAAAAAACCAAGCAGAGTCAGTCACAGTGTATATTTTGTGACAGTAGCTTTTCTTACAAACATGAGAAGCATCCTATTTCTCAAAATTAAAACAGAGTTTTTAATGAGTTTTATTAGATTAAAAATTATACCAGGTGAAAGCAGATAGCACGTCCTATGTGCTAGCAAAGACACAAAGTGAATATTCTAAGATGCAATCAGAGACAGTAATTTTATTTTATACAATGCATTCTGTAGAATTACTGTGGACAAATCTCATAGGAATAGACATGTGTATACAGAGCTATAAAGTATCTGTCATGGCTGTTGGAATGCATGACACACCCCTGAACAGATAGATTCACCCATAAACAAATGTTTCCAGTTCTCATAAATTTAGCTGAGTGCTTGTGTCCAGCTCAACTAGTGGTGTGTCATCGTGGCAGCTTATCTAAAGAAAAATCAGTTCATGCCTACTCTCAGAATCACACAAAAGCTATTTAGGGACTGTAAAAATAAAAACTGTGGCTCATAGTTGTATATGATACAGAAAAGGTCAAGAACTGACAGAAAATTTTAAAAATTTTCAGTAAATGCAAAAATACAATTAAACCCATTTTTTTTTGCATTCTGGGCATAAGCATCTGTGCTGTAGCAATGAGTCTACACAGATTATGGCAGGCGGTTTATGAGACATATGTTTTAAATTGCTTTCAATGCTTACTGTAAATGACTGGAATTATTCACTGTGAATTAAATCTAATGTAATGCAGATGTTGGATGTGTTAAAATTAGTGTTTTAGGGACAGCAGTTTCTGAACATGTTCTGTCAACAAACCTAATTCACACTCTGGAGTTTCTACTGCTTGTCAGAAGAAATGGCATCAAATGTAACATCAATATCCAGCAACAGATAGTTTAATATAAAGATTTATTAAAAAATTAAAAGATTCACTCGTCAACATTTTCCACTTAATCAAGGTCTTATTTGAAAGGATGCATGGTTTAGACTGAAAAATTCTTCTTTATCAATGGAATTGTGTCATAGTTTTAGAAGAAAAAGCCACTAGACAGCCTATTGTTTAGAAACCTCGTGGGCTGAGGCAGGGACAGGGACGGATTCACTCACCACTTATGGTCACAGGCAAGAAACCGACACGACTTGGGGAAAGAACAAACAAACACAATTGAATTTATTAACTATTTACAATCAAAACCAAAGCGAGATATTGAGAGAAAGAACTACATCTTAGAAAGGCACTTCTTCCCCACCCCTCCCTTCTTCTGAGGCCCAAAGGCTTTATTGCTGGTTTCTGTACTTTCTTCTCCCCCCTGTGGTGCAGGGGGGGGCAGGGAATGGGGGTTGCAGTCAGTCTGATGCTTCTCCCTCTTCAGCGGAGGGTTCCTCACAGTCTTTCCCTGCTCCAGCGTGGGGTCCCTTCTCACGGGAGAGTCCTTCACAAACTGCTCCAACGTGAGTCCTTCCCACACAAGGCCATGGTCCTCTGATGACAGCTTGGCTCTGGCGTGGGTTTCTTCAAAATTCCAACATGGAGTCCTCCATGGCTGCATCTTCTCATGGGCTGCACCAAGGGACAAACCGTGCTTCACCATGAGTCTTCTCCACGATGCAGGGGAGTCTGTTCCAGGGCACCTCCTTCCTCTTGTTTCTCTTCACTGACCAGCATGTCTGCATATTTGTCTCTCTCACATACTGCTTCTCTCTCCGCTGCAGGTTCTTTCATCGGCTCCCAAGAAAACCGATTCTCGGGTGAGCCATGGCTGAAGGCTTGCACTACAGCAGGTCATCTTGCAAGAGAAGCCAGGCAGGCAGCTGGACAGCTGAGCAGGTCCACCCGGGCGGGGCCCTGCCCAGGGCTGCACCCACCCCCATGTTCTGTGCCCCCTCTTCAGTATGTCATTCGCAGAGTTGCTGACTGGCTCAGCCCTGGCCTGGGGAAACTGCCTGAAGCTGGAGAAACTTCCAGCAGTTCCTCACAGGGGCTAGGTCGGAGGTACTCCTTCTCCTTATTTCTAAGTTGAACCCTTCAGAAGCTGCTAAAACCTTGGAGCCAGGGGTGGGGGTGAACCCTTAGCAGTCACTTACAGGAGCCACCACTGCAGCCCCTCCCTTGCTACCAGCAGACTTGGAGTCAGGGGAAACCTTTAGCAGTTACTTACAGGAGCCATGACTGTGGCCCCTCCCTGCTACCAAACAAACCCACCACACAAAACCACAACAAAGTGATACAAAATATTTTGTCTATCAAAATTGGGGTTTTCTGTTGAACTTAATCAGTTCAACATTTTCTTAGCAGCCCCATGTCCCATAAGACATGTAATTCAGGGTACCATTCCTTTTTCTGAGCCCAGACCCTTTGAAGATTTCATCTCCTGCAGTGCAGTGCATCCTTCCCTCCTACCAAACTTTATCATGGGCCTCATCTAGGAGGTATTATCTGCCAGATACCTCCAGAATTGAGAAACATTCCTCCATTAAATCTCTATAGAGGAGGAAAGGCATTTCAGCAAGCCAAGCAAAAACATTTGGAGATGTTACACATTTTTATTTAAGTGGTAAGTCCATCAGGGAATGTATAATCCTTTAATGAACTGAAAGCTTCTGACATTTTTTTCTGGGATTAGTATGCCTAAAGTTGAATTTTTCAGCTTTGCTCAGCATGAGAACAACATCATGGTACTTCAGAAGTTCCAAGTGGAAAAAAAAAATTGCAATTTTTGCTCCAGTTCTAGGTTTGGACAAGCCAGCAAGAACACACATTTACCAAGTCTTGTGTATTAAGCATATTTAGTAAAAAATATTCTTTAAGCTTAAAGAAACCAACTTCTTCTTATTTATGTATAATATTTAAAGAGTTAAAGGCATGCTTTGGCCAACTGCTTCCGTTAAACTTAATTTCCACTCCCTTTAACCCTGTTACATCAACCTGTTGCTAACTCGGAGTCCTTTTTAAATTTCTCATGAGAGCACTCATGCACAGTTTGGTCCCCTACTGAGTGATCCCATTAAAGATAATCCCATTTATTGAATCTCCTTTCTGAAGAACCATTTTATCCATTGCGCTCTCTGGAAGTCCTGGAAGTCTTGCCCTGCCTAGCAGGGGTTGCAGTGTAGGTCAGAGCAGTAGCTGGGAATCTCTGATAGGGAAATATTGGTATTTGCCATTCTTTTCTCCAGCTACTGAGGGAGCCCTTCAGTAGGCAATAACAATTTTCCTGGGCATGGAAGAAAAGAGTGTTCTACTCTCATAGAGAGAGTCCTGGTTACATTTGCATTTATTTTGGCACTGTTAGGAGAAACAAAAGCCTGAAGCATTTTAAATGAACCCAACAGCTGAAAAGTACAAGGATCAATACTGCAATTTCCAATTCAAAAAAAAATGTAGAGGAAAAGTTCACCTGCTCTTAAGGTCATTCCCTGTTACAGGCTCAAATCCACTTAAATTTATGGATATGTTTTCATTAGTCTAAGGATATATCCCAACATTGATCAAATACTGGCAAAAGAAATCTTTAGCATTCCTATGAATTATTCTTTTAAAACATACACCCTTGCACTGTAGCAAACTAAACTTCTGAAATTGTTGGTCTGCTGACAAATGCAGTCAGACACCTCTCCACCATGTAGCAGAGAGTTTGTGCTCCTGATGATGGGACCCATTAGTGGAGAATTACAGTACCCCAGCCTGCTTGCTCTCTCCTTCTCTGTGAGTTATGACCTATGAGCTGTGAAACTAAGTTTTGACATTCATTCTCTTTCCCCCAAAGCTGCTAAAAATTAATGAACCATTCAACAAAATTCACATGTTCACCGTCTAAGACTCTGATCCTTGCAAATAAATCTATGTGGATATGAAATCAGTGCATGGGTCCAACAAAGCAAGTTGGTTTACAAGACTCAGCCTCTTGCAGCCTCTCTCTAACATAAGTCTTTATGTTATACCATGAGTGGTTCATATGCTCAGAAAGCTGTCTTACAGGTGTAATGCTTGGACAAATACTTTTTTTTTCCTTATACTCTTCTTATACTCTTATACTTAGATTCCTTAGGTGGAGACAAGTATTTGAAAGAGACTTGATTTTTTTTCCAAAATAAAGGCTTTTGTATAATATTGTTTGCTTTGAGTTTTTATGGCACAAAGCAATACATGAAGGCAGTTCCTGCATATTTTTATAGTCAAGGAACCTTACTCTAGAAGCCTGGAAATTATCTTGTCTTAATTATTTTATGATGCCTATAGATAGAGAGTAAAGAATCAAATGCACAAAATACAACGTATTCAGAGAGACTAGTTTCAGAGGTATCATTATCCCTTTATTTAAAGTCTCCTGTATTTAATATGCAGTTATCTGGGTATCTATTTTCAAGGCATTGCAAGACTCAGTTTCAGTATGCAACATTCTGATATTCTGATAAGGAGGCAGGAACATAGCAAAGACTAAATACCAACGAACAGTATGGGGCAATAAGATTTCTTATATTTATCCAATGGATTGGTGAAGTGAGCTTTCACATCTGTCAAACCAATTCAAGAAAGCATGTTAAATACTGTAATACTTTCAGCCTCATAATTCAGTATACCAGGCCAAAGTGCTTTCAGCAAAAACAAGGAGGGAAGCAAGGGTGGTGTTACAGGGATTTCACAGGTATTGCATGATGATTAAAGGGTAATAGAAGTTGACCCGAGATATGTAGGAATAACTTTCTTGATATCACTGAATTTTGTCCCTTTTGCACTGAGATTTCATTTAATCCTAGGTGCATAACTACTTTGACACTATAACAAGGAAGCATTATTATAATCAGCCTGAAACGATGCTATAGCTAGAATGATTTTTGCTTTGGCACAGGCTGTCATTATTAGAATAGGATAGCTCTTACATATCCATATTTAATTACAGCAACACAAATTTAATAATTAATTTATGATTAATTAACAGCTTAGTTAATGTGGGTTTATATTTATCATTAAAGTATATTTAGCTGTCACATGGAAGTGATCAGTTAGTGCAAAACGCAGCTGAAGGATTCTACAGAGAGTTTGAGATCAGAAGTCCATCACCTCTGCAATGAGATGAAGACCCTATTTCTACTCTGGCTCTGGTAAAATAAACCAAATTACTTCCTGTATAAATCGTGTCACCTTCATCTAGAACCCTGGCCCATCCTCATAGCTCAAAAGACCACACACTTAAGCCTTGCAGCTTTGCAATGCTTGTGATCAAATGAGCCTGTTACTTCACCACAGTGATCACTCTGATGAGTCTTAAAGAATGTGTTGTAAATTTCTTTTCCTCATTTAAACTGCTCTATTTCAGGAAAATTAACTCTTCAGGCAGTGCAGAGCTGTGTGGCCCCCAGGGCTGTATTGGAGACTACATGTTTTTGTCTCAGCACTTTGAAGACTGATAAGACTAAATTCCCTTCAAAGTGATTAAAAGACAAGGGCTGTTAACTTTATTACCTTTGAAAAAACTTATTTCTGCAGATACATAAAGTAACTTTATAGGAGAAATTATTCTCAGAGTTCAAGCAAATTGGACTATATTTCTTTGTAAATAGATGCTAAAAATTGGACATTGACATTATGTCTATCTTATCTATTATGAAGTTACTTATTCATACTATTTCCACTCTATTTATTATGCTTTTTTTCTTAATATTTGCACATGCTGCCTTTAATACAAGCTGAGTAGAATGTGTGCTTCTGTAACACTATATATAAGACTTAATATTACATAAAAAGCAAGATATTGTGCTATATTCCTATGCTGAAAGCATATAAGCAAAGGAACAACACTCACCTGACACTTCCTGACAGAGCTGATACTCAAGCAATGCCAAGTGTTCTTAATTTTTACAACTGGCATAATTTTGAACTCCTATAAATGGAAGGCAAATATGAGCAAGTCCACACCAACTGAAAGGAGTAGAGAGGAGTACCCAGCACTCTAAATAATATGTACATTTGCTAGGTAATGTACTTCAAAAGGGAACTTTTTCTCCTTAATTTTGGATCTGCATATGGAATTCCCACTGATACCAGTGAAAGTTACAAGCTGCAGACAAAGGGAAAAAGTAATCAAGATTGTCTACTCAACATAAAACAATTAATGATTTTTTTTTTTATTATTATTGTGTCGGATCTAAGAAAATTGAATGGGACAGGTGCATCCAATACAGTTATATTCAGATTTGCATCTGGACTTCCTCGTATCTATAAAGAGTTTTTGTTACTTACGATACTGTTTATTTAAGGATATCAAGCAGTTTTACAAATATCAGTATTATAACCTAAAAAGTAGTTAAAAATGTGGAATGCATTTGGAAAGATGAGAAAGTGACGTACATCAAATAATACAACAAATCACTGAATGAACCAGGGATATAAGTTAACAATCCTGATAGTTAATCTTGTACTCTACTAAGGTAATGCTGCTTTGTAAGGTTATGCTTTTATACTGAAATAAATCAATAACCAGATGTCTTCAAGTTTATAGCTGAAATACTCTAGTTTGTAGTTTACATACAGTAGGTGAAGAGCTAATGGGTCATTTTCCAGACTAGAAAAGCAAATAGCATTAGTATTTTTGAAATCTATCCAAGCTCCAAGTGTTTATATAGTAGTTGGTAAACTGTAACAGCTGGCCTGCTGCTGAACTGAACAGGATACCTGGTCTAGACATTTAGACACAGATGACAGAATGCTAAATTATGCACTGCTAGTATGCATGTTGCATGTATCATACAATTAAACTGCCTAAGTAGACTTTGGTGAGTAAAAATGCTATGACAATTCATATCTTTTTTCAAAGAAATCTGTTTTCATAGCACTCTCTTGGCTCTAAAATTACTTTTTATAATATTATACTTAAGGAAGTAAGCCTTAATGCCACACCACAAAACTTCAGAGGGCAAGTTATTTTTATTTTACACTAGTATCTTGTGACCTTTACTGAAGTCCAGTGTTTCCCTCTCACGGCACAAAACACCTGATCTTCAGGTGAGGATCTTCACCAGGATCAGGGAGCCCTGAGCACAAATCTGTGCTCTCCAGCAGAGACAGAGAAGGAAAAAAAAGACTGAGAAGGAGAACAGGTAGAGGTGATATCTCCTACAGTCCTTGCTTGCAAGGTGAAGAATAGATAATTCACATTCAATATATGATTATCAAGTAAATATTTCCTACATCAGGTTTAATAATTGCAAAGAGGAATGTAAATGTCAAGGATCTGTAATAGATAAATACAAGGTTTGCAACTGAGCATAACCACATGATCTTTCTGGGGTAAGAAGAAATTAATGCATTGCCTTCCCAACAGTTTTTTATTATTACCTTATGCTACAGCAACAGCTGCTATAAAGCACTGTTATTCCATTTCTTGCAACCAGGTTAGTCTACAGTCACTTTGAATGTAATTCAACTTCAGTCCCTCTGACTTCAAGTTGAAAAGATCAGAAACATTCACCTGTTTAGTGTTAATGACAGAAAAGAACTGGAAGAAAGCAAGAGTGATGGTCATCTGTAAAAAAAAAAGGAATAGGGGAAGGACCACTGGAAAATGTTGCCTGAGCACTGGAATAGGTAGGCCATTGTGGAGTCGCTCTCCTTAGAGACATTTAAAATCTGTCTTGGCACAGTCATTGGCAACTGGCTGTAGGTAGCCTTGCTGGAGCAAGGGGTTTGGACTAAATGACCACCAGAGGTGCCTTCCAACATCAGCTCTTCTCTGATCCTACGAGGTATGTACACATCCCTGAGTGTAATGTCCATGGGGCCAAGTGGAAAGAGTAAGTAAACAAATGAATATCAGTTCTTTGAAAAAAACAAGATGAGAACAAGACAAGTTGCAAACACCATCAAAAAACAAATCATGTCAAAACAATCTCTTTTCTTCCTATAACAGGTTAATAGCCTCCTGAGCAAAGGAAAGCACTGATCACGTATATTGGGCTTGTCTGAAAAAGCTTTTGACAGTGTTGCACTTGATATTATATGCAACTACAGAAGCAGGAGTCAGTGGAGTCAGAGGAAAACAGTATGGCGTGATGCCAAACTGCCAGTAGTCATTATGGCACAGTACCAACATAGCTGTCTTGAGCACAGTTTCACATATGGTTTTCCTTTGGGTTTTTTTTTTTTTTGTCACAGTTTTTTCCTTCATGATGTGAATAACAGCTGAATAATGTTTATTAGATTTACACCAAAATGGAAGAAACAGTAAGCATACTAGAGGGCAATATCAGAAAACAAATTTAGAAATTTGGAGTCATGGTCTGAAAGGTCCTACTTGTCCAATCACCCTTGTAACTCATAATTTCTTATAGCTAGAGCAGTTTCATATGTGTTCAGATACAGATATATTTGTATTTATTTGTATATTTATATATATACATACCCATACATGTATATATGCATATATGTATGTGCATGTAAATACATATTTATATGTGTATATATGTGTATGTATCTGTGCATGTATACTTCTATATTGGCTGAGACAGGTGATTGATTTGAAAACAGAGATGTCATGGACAAGGTCCCCCAGAGAGGAAGCGCAATTACTCAGTGACAAATGATCTTCTAAACAGAAGTTGAATCAACATTTTATGAAGTTTTGGTCAACTCTGCAAGGTTCTTTAATTGAGTTATTAGCAGTGTCTTGGTGAAGGGGGAAAGGTTATGATAGATCTAGTAGCCATTTGGCCTTTCTGTTGAACAGATCATTACTATCAAGTAAGATTAAGAGTGGTTTCCTGTTCTAGTTCAACTCGAAGCTTAAGAACATTGGGGAAAATATCCAAGATCATTTGCTACAGGAATTGATTTACTGTTGGAAACAAAAATACACTGGAAACAGTAATGTATAACAAACCTGAATCCCTGCCCCCCAAAAAAGAAAAGAAGAGAAGGCAGCACTCGTGAACATGTGTGCATTGTTTTCCTAGCTATAAACTAGCTAAATAAAAAGCACTTATAAAAGAATATATTTAAATAGATACATGTCTTGATATTTGTATTTCCAAATACTTTTTCATAATTTTAATGCTAGACAGAAATCCCAGCCCAGTTATCCTCCCAAGCCATCCTCTTGCAACAAAGTGCATACCCATTTCCTAGAATTAAGTTCTGTCAGAAAAAAAAAAAAAAATCAAAACCAAAACAAAAACCTGTGATTAAATCAAAATATAACCTGTGTTCCTCAGTTCTTGTTTCTGTTTTACAGAAATCTGGTCAACGTTGTTATCCATTGCTTAGTAATTATCAGTTTAATTCTTCATTAGAGTAAAGAATGTGTGCATTTTCAAAGAGCAACCATAAGCAGCAGCAGATGTGTGCAACCACAGGGCAAACTTGATAGCTGACTACAGCTGAATAGCTCTACACGTTACAGTCACTGTAAGTAATCTAACCAGGAAACTGAAGAGGTTATCCAGAATGGAAGAGTTAAATTATTGAATAAAGTTTTGCCAATTTACACATTTGAATGGTATTTAGAGGGTGACACTAGCAAAGGGAAGTGAAGTAACCGGTCATGATAGCACAGAGCTTGAGGGACAGTGTGGGTGGCTACTGGAGAGGAGATTGATCCTTTTGCAGAGTTCTCAGTTTATACTCTGAAAAATAAATAAACAACTTGTGAGATTAATTTTAAATGTGTTTCAACTGCTGCAGTTTTTTTCAGCAATTTCTAGTGCCCTAAATTATGAAATATGTGAAACCATTTTTCATGGCTGATTAAACCGTGAGTCAATCCTATAAAAACAAAATGACATGCACAGGCTGACTGCACCACCTGTAGCATCTGATAAGATTCCTTGGGCTGTCTGAGAATGACATCCCTTCCTTAAACAAGTCCAGGTGCTACATCACAGAAACAAGGCACTTGATTATTCACAGCATAGTTTTTAGGACTATGCTAATAATCACTGCATGTTGAGAAGGCAGGTCAGTTGGACAAACACTGAGATTTCTTCATGTTACTGTATGTCCTTGGATTCCTTTCCCAGGACTCAGTACAATAAGTAGGTCACGTTATCTTCCTTGCTTCTCAGTATCTCAATAGCCCTTTCACCCAGGAGGGTAATCATCTCTTACACAGATGAAAATTATTTTTTTAAAGTGTGGAATAGTATTTTCCAACATTCAAAACCACAAGCGAGTCTTAACTTTTACCTTAGTAAGAAAGACAGCTGTCATATGAACTAAATGGTTTAACAATACCTGGCATGCCTACTGCATAAAAGTTCACTCAGCCTTTCAAGAGGAAGAAGCGATGTCAGGAAATTAAAAGAAAACCTCAAACAAGATGGCATTATTATGCTCAATAGGGAATGTCAGTATGGCATTACAAATTTTTTTTAGTCACAATGGTACACACTACTGAGGGGAATGCTAATGGGGGTGCTACTGATATGTAAACGATATGGGGTGGATTAAGTATTTTCACAGAAATACAGAAATATTGTGAATTAGACAGACACTTAAGAGCTTAGCTGTTGCAGACGTCTGTCCTTCTGGAAGATGTTTTCTCAACACTACCTTAAGTACAAGAGTGTTCTGCTTGACTGGAAAAAGAGTGCTTGGAGTTGCTGACTGGCTGGTGGTGTAATGTGTTTATGAGTACGTATGAGGCACAACCAAAACATAATAAACCCTCATATTCAAGTACTGCAGCCTTCTAATCATTATTATGATTCTTTTTGCAAAATGAATAGGAAAATCACTTATTACCTGTGTAATATATTAATTGTTACATATGTAATAGAGGCAAGGTAAAGAGGTTCGTAAAGCAAGTATTGATATGAAAGGCATCTATAAATTATGAAAGGACAGCTCAAATAAAAGCAAATGAAAGACCACATGTCAAAGCTTTCTTGTCATTCCAGATATTTACTACCTGAAAACAAAAAAGCACCAAATGACCAAACCTTTCAAGTAATAAACAAGAAAAAGCACACTCGAGGACTGGATTAAGACCATATTAAGAGCACAGTACATAAATAAATCTAAGCTATGTTCCTTTGTGCACTGGTATAAAAAAGCTGATGAAATTCAGAAATTAACAAGGAACAAGTGTGATTCATCACACAGTGGGATAAAATTACTGTTCCTTTTTTCATCAGCAATTCAGTGAATAAGGCTATGTCCTCCTTATGAAGAAATGAGGTTGATTTTCACATAAAAGAGCAAACTTTTGATATTCATGAAGACAGTGTACAGAAGCAATATTTCAGGTCCATGTTCATTTCTATTTGAAGACAATAGGAATTTCCACCTATGGAGATTAGACCTTTAGTGGATCATGAACAAATAAATAGAGATGTTGAGAAGTGGAAAAATCATAAATAGTGATTAATTTTACGATAATGAACACTGACAGTTTGTGCTCAGCCTATCCTTCAAAAATCGCTTATCTGTCTTATCTACCTACTATAGGCATGTCCAACATTCTTCATGCTGCAAGCCATAGATTTGCTCATGTGGCTGAGAGCCGTATAATACATATAAAATACAGCACATGACTCAGATAATTCTCCATTAATGAGTAGGACAAGGACAGTTTAAGCACACCCTGGCTAACCTTAACACACACCGCAGCCCAGGGGAAAATTATTTTGGGGAGAAACATTTTTGGAGCCTACCCCTTCCTTTGGCAGCCTCTTTGCAGCCCCACACCAATGGGATTTCTAGGCTTTGTCTCTCTCCCAAGCCTAACCCTATCCCTAATCCAGGACCATGGATGAAGTTTATGTGTGTTACCACAAATATTATTTATTTTGTGAAACAAATATGTAATAGGAGGTCAGAAATTCTGAACAGGCACTATAATGTCTGAAACAATGGGGTCATGATGTGAGACATCCCATTCGTGTTAACTTGGCAACCTTTGCTCTAGGGAATAACAGTGTGAAAAAATTGTAGCAAGCACAGGGAAAAGAAAGAAAGAAAATGAACAACAGACTGCAATGAGGTACTCCATTCTCAAAGCAAATCTACGTAGGCAGCTGCAGGGAGATGTGAGCTCAGTTCCTCTAGCGCAAGCTGGCCCAAAGAAGCCAGATCTGGTCTGGAAGCTGTACAACTGTGGTGTTCAACCAATTTAACTTTGGACATGATGTACTGACACATCTCTGTAACTTCTAGACAAATGCTAAATTGCACACAGTTACTGAAGAGAGTCAGCAAAGCTTTTTCAGTCTACTTGACATTGAATTCTTAACAAGTCAGCAATGGTTACACATGGTAATTCATTAATTACTTAGTTCAGCAAATGTCTACATTTACAGTTTTAAGGGCACCCTGTGAACTAGTTGTTTGTGGCCAAATTTTTAACTAATTGATAGATAATTTTTTTTCAAACAACTGCAGTTATTTACTCTTCATAATGTTAACAGAGGCAAGACAGTAAACAGTATTTTGCTAGCACTATTCACAATCAAACTAATGCAAGAAAGAGAAAAAGTTATTGACAACATCTAGCACTTCCTTGAATCAAAGATAAATTGATAACAGAGCATTCATCAAAGAGAAAAATACATAGGAAAACAACCCAAAAAAATAAAATAATTTCCATAAGTTACTAACAGTAAATGGAAGAGAGGAAGTTGGGTTCCCAAAACTGTGGTTAACCCTGCCAAGAGGAACTGCTCTTGGCTGCTGTATCAGGTCTACACATTACACTACCTCTGAAATACCAAGAAGGACAAAAAAATCTCTGTTTCTTAAAAGATGTAACACATTAAGGCACTGAGAGAAGTTATACATCCCTGGCTGGGAACTGTAATACGCTGGTATATCAGCATAGATTTCCAATAGTTACAATGCTAAATGCACATTATATCTGCATTCTGTTCCAGAATATTTTAAGAATCACCCTAAAATCATCTGATTAATTCTTTTTAATGCCAGAATGACTGAAGGTAGTTTACAATTAAGTATTCTGGATGCAATGTCTGTGCAGGGCAGCTGTGTCAATTTAGCTGAAGCAGAGTCAATTTATATAAATAAGTGAATATATCTTATCATACAGATAGACCTTATTAACTGACAAATGAAGTTGCTAGAAATACCACAGCAGACAAAATTACCTCAGCCAAATGAATTGCTTTGACACCTTTTTATTTGTCTGCTGATTATTTACATTAGTTTACTGTGCCTGCTTTTAGATTATATTATGCTTTGACTAGATTGTTCTCTAACTTGTGACTCAGATCTACTGTCTTCTTCTTGCATGTCACTGCTTACCTCTCTCTTTTTTTTTTTTTATTTTCTCCCCCATAAAATTAGAGAGGGTACAGACTACAAAAATAAATTACTAGAACTATTTTGCAGTATACTGTAAGTTGTTTTCTGTTTCTGTGACAATTATATCCTAGCAGTCATGGCTTTTCCTTCTCATTTTGTGAGATTTTGTGTTGCCCAGAAGAGCAATGAATATGCTTCAAATGCAAAAGACAAGCCCCAGTGTGATCACAAAGTCGAATGTTACGCAATGACCAGTATATTTTGATGCCAGAGTGTTCTTGCTAATATTTACATTAATGTGAGCAGTTGTTGAAAGGATCTTAAATATAATTTGAATGCATTAATCATAACCTCTTGAAACTGAGGTCTAGGGAGATATAGTTCTTCTCCTCTACTGTTCAACTGGGAAATTCTGTGGCTATGCGGATCAGTAATTTCATGATAATTACACTCTTCTTAGTGATTGTCTAGTATGGATCAAAATTTCTTATTCACACAGCGTCACCTATTCAACTACAGCTACCTTGCTTCTATGTTGGTATCACACTTTCATGTTTTCATTAACAGGTATCTGCTGCAGGCATTTTTCAAAAATGAACTACCCATTAAGAGAGACTGCTTAAGAGAGACTGCTTGTGTCATGCCCCTAAGCATTTTATTAACACAAAAGTTGTCCTATTAAAGTCAAATTTTGGTTGCGCAACATCCAGAGCTCTTATTATTTATCTTGCAATTATTTATCTTAGGTAATAACAGTAATTACAGAGAGATGATAGAATGGAGTGCATTTTTTTCCATTCACTTTAAAGAATACAATAAGAGAAACCAAATAGAATAAAAGGATAGAGCTGAAATGTGCTAGAATTGAAGTGGATGTGAAAAAAACCCCTCTGAGATAAACCCTTTCAAACCATTTCTGTTTTGCAGATGCAGAGGAAACAGTGGTGAAATGAGGACTACAGTGAAAATGAACCATTAGGCTAATAATCCACCTGCTGCCAAAAAAAAAAAAAAAAAAAAAAAAAAAAAAGCAAGCACCCTGTTAGTCTCATTTTACCATTACCCAGTGTATGAAATAATGTTTGAAATGTCTTAAAGGTGTCAAGTACCAGGACCCCATCCACCATCAATAAATATGGAAGAACCTGACTATGAAGGTACACTTGTAGAGATATTGACTGTGTGGTCTGTCCTCTCTGAAATATGTTATCTGCCTACCTATTACTAACTTGCATGATTTATAGACTAGCTCTAGAAATCTTAAACGCTGCTGCCACCTGCTGGTTATTTCACACCTGTCTCCACTAGCTCATCAGCAAAGGAAGAAAGGGAAAAAGGAGGAAAAACACACTCTAAAATGCTTCTCAGAAATAATTTAGCTTTGGTAGTCCCTCAATATATTCTAATTCAGCTCTTTCTACTGTAGATGAACAATCTTAGTGTCATAAAATGAAGAATCCTTTTATTTCTGAATTATTCACCAGAGGAGCCACTGAAAGAAAGAGTGGCCTGTGATATTACTTTCCTCCCCTTTCATTTTTATTTCCTATAGTCCCTCCTGTAACTAGGTCACCATTGTCTTCTGCGTAGAATCTTCCATGTTGCAAGAGGGAAGCATGCCAGTGCTCCATATTAGTTTGTTAGCAGCCAAGTTGGTGTTGGATTCACTTTCACAGTGCCTGTGGTTCAGAAAAGAAAAAAAGAAAAAAAAAAAATCTTGGAAAGTTGTATTAAGCAGCAGCAAAAATTGCTCTGGATTAAAAAGCTACACATGCAGTAGTTGTCGTGACAACCAAAGCTTGCACAGTTATGGCAGAAAAAGTTCTTACCCCTTAATGTTAATTAAAACTACTGTTAATCATTTAATTCCACATTTAAAAACTGATTCCATGTACTTTAGCAATTAACATTTCATATATAAAGGAAAATACCACCATCACTGAAAACTATACTGTTTGAGTAGAAAACTGAGGAAAATGAGACAATACTATTCCTAAAAAGATTTCTAACTAAGTTGCGCTATTGAGCAGTTCCATTAAATAACCACACAAAAGCAGTAGAAGTCCCTGTTAATCTATCTGCCTGGAAAACAATCAGCCAGTGGTGTCTGTCAGTGAAATCCAGGCTCAAAAACCAAGTTTAGTACACGTGAGGCTGCTTGGATGAGGATGTACACATTTACACAATCTTTCACATTTCCTCCATTTTCAAATCTAGGATTATGATCCACCACAGATTTTGCGTTCAGATTGTGATGTCTCTAAAGTTGAGGTGCTCTTTGCTGGTTCTAACTATTTAAATGGCGTAGTTGCTCAAAAACTAAGAAAAAAAAAATGACCAAGGGTGGTGATGCACGTTTGTCTTGTTCATCACTGAAGAACTGGATTGCTTGAGATACTAATTCATTGGTAACACTAATTCTTTTGTAACTTTTTCCAAAATTCTGTAAAAACTTCTTGATTCTGGCCTTTTCATCAGGTAGAAATTAGATGCCTACAGAGACATCAGGCTAGTTCTAAGGTAGAATTACCAGGAAAGTAATTTTTAGTTCTTATTCTCTATGCATTGTGATGTTAGTGTTTGGGATAAAAAAAAAAAAAAAAAAAAAAAAAAAAATCTGTGTGCTAAATCCTGATTTGTTTAGTCCTTATGTAAAATATGAGTGAAAATTCACTGATTTGTACTAGCCCAGTTTTGCTGTGGTGTAATCAAGAATAGAATTTGAGCCTTCAATTTTAATCAGATTTAAAGGGGAAAACTGTACCATCACATTCTTTCTAAATTTATGATCCCATTAAAAAAGCCCAGACTGAGCTTGCAGATAAAGGTGCATTTAAACTTTACATGTTCAAACTATTTAAGCACATGTTTTATTTCACATCTTTACTTTTTTGGTTTGGTAAGAAGAGAAACTATTGGCCAACCATTCGTGACAAAAGGAATACTAGGGAATATGTGGGGCCTCTCCAGAGGGAAAGGGAAGACCTGAATTCCTCAGCATAGGGTGAAGGCTGAAGTACTCAATGACGTTTTGCCTCAGTCTTCACTGGCAAGTGCTCAAACCACACCACCCAAATTACAGAAGGCAAAGGCAGGGACTGAGGGAATGAAGAAATGCCCATTGTAGGACAAGAGCAGGTTTGAGACCATCTAAGGAACCTGAAGGTGCGCAAGTCCATGGGACCTCATGAAATGCATCCATGGGTCCTGAGGGAACCAGCAGATGAAGTTGTCAAACCACTATCCATCATACTTGAGAAGTCATGGCACTCTGGTGAAGTTCCCACAGACTGGAAAAGGGGAAACACAACCCCCATTTTTAAAAGGGAAAAAAGGAAGACCTGGGGAAATAAAGGCCAGTAAATCTCACCTCTGTGCCTGGCATGATCATGGAGCAGGTCCTTCTGGAAACTCTGCTAAGGCACATGGAAAATAAGGAGGTGATTGGTAACAGTCAGCATGGCTTCACTAAGGGCAAATCATGCCTGACAAATTTGGTGGCCTTCTATGATGGGATCACAGCATTGGTGGATAAGGGAAAAGAAACTGACATCATCTACCTGGACTTGTGGAAAGCCTTTGACACTGTCATGCATGACATCCTTGTCTCTAAATTGGAGAGACAGGGAATTGATGGAAGGACCACTCGGTAGATAAGGAACTGGCTGGATGATCACGCTCAGAGTTGTGGTCAATGGCTCAACATCCAAGTGGAGACCAGTGACAAGTGGCATTCTGCAGAGGTCAGTATTGGGGCCGGTGTTTAACATCTTTGTGGGAGACATGGACAGTGGGATTGAGTGCACCCTCAGCAAGTTTGCAGGTGACACCAAGCTGTGTGGTGTGGTGGACACACTGGAGGGAAGGGATGCCATCCAGAGGGACCTTGACAGTGACCTTGACCTTGAGAGGTGGGCCCATGCCAACCTCGGGACTTTCAACAAGGTCAAGTGCAAGGTCCTGCAGAGGGGTCGGGTCAATCCCAAGCACAAATACAGGCTGGGTGGAGAATGGATTGAGAGGAGCCTGAGGAGAAGTACTTGGGGCTGTTGGTTGATAAGATGCTCAACATGAGCCGGCAGTGTGCACTTGCAGCGCAGAAAGCCGACCATATCCTGGGCTGCATCAAAAAAAGTATGGCCACCATGTTGAGGGAGGTGATTCTGCCCCTCTGCTCCACTCTTGTGTGACCCCACCTGGAGGACTGCATTCAGCTCTGGAGTCCTCAGCATAGGAAGGTCATGGACTTGATGGAGCAGGTCCAGAGGAGGACCACATAGATGATTCATAGGGGAGGGCTGGAGCACCTCCCCTATGAAGACAGGCTGAAAGAGTTGGGCTTGTTCAGCCTTGAGAAGGATCCGGCGCAACCTAACAGCAGCCTTGCAGTACCTGAAGGGGGGCTACAGGAGAGAAGGAGAGGCACTCTTTATCAGGGAACACAGTGAAAGGACAAGGGGTAATGATTTTAAGCTAAAAGAGCATAGATTTAGATTAGATATTAGGAAGAAATTTTTCACAGTGAGGATGGTGAGACACTGGAACAGTTTGCCCAGAGAAGTTGTGGATGCCCCCTCCATGGAAGTGCTCAAGGCCAGGCTGGATGAGGCTTTGAGCAACTTGGTCTAGTGGGAGGGGTCACTGCCCATGGCAGGGGCATTGGAACTTGATAATCTTTAAGGTCCCTTCCAAACCAAACGATTCTATGATTCTTTAATAAACAAAAAGAAAAGGAAACAACAACAAAAAAAAGTTTGTTGCAGTGATCATTGCAGTTGGGCTAAAACCAAGATATGCTAGCTACCTCATAGAAATGCCTCAGTGCATTTGCAAGATTTCTAGATACTTTGTGGACTAGAGAGCTCTGACCAATCATCCAGTTTTTTATGCTTACCTTAACACTCAGATTTTTGTTTCTTTAGTTAGTATGTTGTCATGACACCTGAATAGCTTCTGAAGTTGCACACATCTGTCCTACATTTCCCAAAAGCAGCAAGTCTTTTTTAAGGATGAAATATCAAAAGTCAGTTTAGGCATTGAATATTCCTGGCTAACCAATCTGAAGAATAAATTAATTAAAACAGAGCATTAATAAAAGGAGAGAAAAGAGGAATAATGTGGGGCCACAGGAAGTATAAATTCTACTATAGAACATTGTCAGCCTTGACTTATTTCTGCTCCTGTTGATGTCAGAGAGAGCAAAGAAAGGCCAGTGCTAAGCACTTTTGAAAACTCTAAGGGTCCAAATACACTTTCAACATAGTAACCAGGCCTTTTGTTTTCTCTTTCATCTGCACTGGTTCCAAAACAATGGAATCAAGAAACAAGCCAGGGTATGCAGTTACCATGTTAAAAATATTTTTGTTATGATTTTATGCTCTGTGGCTTTTTTTCATCTGTCAGTGGCTGAATCTAAAACTTGAAGTTTCCTGCCTTACATCCACACATCTGTACTGCTGAGGGATCCAGCAACATGTGGGCTACATGGGAACACAAATCACTCTGTTGCTTTGTGTGCCGAACAGAACAAGGTCCAAGAAGTGAACCCTTAAAACTTTGGAAGAGTTTGTTCCACTGAATCTGCTCTTCCACATTTGACCCTTCTCAGCTTAATTCCTGGGGTTGCTACTATGCATACTAACTAACCAACCATTTCACAGCTGAGCCTAGTCAATGTGGCTAACTTTACAGCCAGAAAAAAAAGCCCAAAACCAACACTTTAACAAGAGTTGGATTGTTCAGATTTGTGTATCAAAAGAGACTTTAGAAATCAGTTCAGCATATAAATGGTGCCATTTTATTTACAATAACATCTCAACACCTGAATAATTTCTTTGAATAAATCTCTCTTTGGCACAATTTGCACATATCTGCAAACCACCATGTAATTTGGCACAATGCAATACAGTTGGCAGCTTCCGCTCAAGAGAGGTCCAGGACTGGAACCAAGAGGGATACCACAAGCCAGCACTGAGGTGCGTTAAAAGAGTTACATGGGGAGGATTTCACAGTGGTTGCCTGCACCATGTCTGATCCAAACCATTGCTATTAGTTTCTCACTTTCAGGAGCATTGAAGTCATGCAGAAAAAAATACGTATTTGTGTATCTAAGCCTTTCTCACTCCACTCAGAGCTCTTCTGCAGCTCCCTACCTCAAGCTCACTTAAGAATTAGAATTTTCCATTTCCTAGAAAACGTTTTCAGAATTGTAACCTCCAGAATATGGAACTGTAAAAGTATTTTTGTTTCCAAGTAGTCAGTACTAGCATTTAGCATATTCAGGCATTTGACATTTTGCTTAGGTATCCATCACAGCCTTTCTGAATAAAGTTCTATATCATAATCATTGCAGAAGTTAAATCCACCAAAAGTTTTCAAGGCATAAACCAAATTCTATTTCTATAGAAAAAGGACCCAAAACTCATGTGTATATTTATTACCTTGGTATGCAGAGGGGAAAAAACAAAACAAAACAAAACAAACCTAAAACCAACAAGCATTTAAATTCTACAAACAATTAAAAGTTATGCTAAATAACTTCATTTTCCAATTTGAGGAAAGAGTATTGCTGTGATCCAGTTTGTTAGCCCTAACTTGCTTATTCCTGAGAAAAGCCCAAACAAGAAAGTGGGTAGACATGAAGCCACCCCAGCCGCAGTGCTGCAGCACCACCTTTTGTCAGTGTGTGGCCCTGATGGTTGAGCTTTGATTCGTACAAAAAGTAGCACTGCGATTGTAATAAAAGTATTTCTGTTCTGTAAATTGCACCCCAAATGGCATACTGAGTTTGCTGTAGTTTGGTTCTCCAGAAGATATTGCTCAACTGTTTTACAATAATCAGAGAGGAAAAAAAGGTAGATAATATTCCAGGTGTTATTTAATATTAATTCACTTTGTATTAGTTCATTGATATTTATTAAAATATTCTGTAATATTTAAAATAGCAGGAGACAAACTCCTTGCAGGTGCATTGTAATTTGTTTATTGTTACCTTTTAATGTGACTCCTGAGTCTTCACTCTGACACTGTGACCGATGGCAGCATTATGGAGAGTTTAAGACCTTTTAAAAGAGAGAGGATTTTGAAAAGGGTAGGGGAAAGACAAGGAAATAAAACTCTTCATTCGGCAGTTCAGTCGGAGGCTGCAGAGGCTGCCGAGGAGGTGGGATAAGGGGTGGAGGGTGGCGGTTGGGCTCTGCCTGGCATCCCCTGCCCTGGCCAGGGGGCAGTGGTGGCTGGAGCCTTCCCAAATTGCTGCCGGTACCCTCACATACCAGAGCATACCTGGGAAATCCTGTCCCAGAACAGCAATGTTGCTGATCATAAGACATGAACATCCTTCTCAAATGCTGTGGGTAGGTGATTTGATTTCGATCCTGTGACATTTGCATTTCCGGTTGTGCTTTGGGGAAGGATGTTACGGGGGCAGTGGTGGCTGGAGCCTTCCCAAATTGCTGCCGGTACCCTCACATACCAGAGCATACCTGGGAAATCCTGTCCCAGAACAGCAATGTTGCTGATCATAAGACATGAACATCCTTCTCAAATGCTGTGGGTAGGTGATTTGATTTCGATCCTGTGACATTTGCATTTCCGGTTGTGCTTTGGGGAAGGATGTTACGTATCCTTGAAATATGAGAATTCCTGTGAAGGCTAGTTGGGTGAGGCTGAAAGAGTAATATAGAATCACAGAATGGTTAGGGTTGCAAGGGACCTTAGAGATCATCAAGTTCCAACACCCCTGCCATGGGCAGGGACACCCTCCACTAGCCCAGGTTGCTCAAAGCCTCATCCAGCCTGGCCTTGAACACCTCCAGGGATGGGGCATCCACAGCTTCCCTGGGCAACCTGTTCCAGTGTCTCACCACCCTCACAATAAAATATTTCTTCCTAATATCTAATCTAAATCTACCTTCTTTCAGCTTAAAACTATTACCCCTCGTCCTATTGCTGCACTCCCTGACAGTTTGGGATTACAGAAAAATGGAGGTACTCTTTACACTATATTCTCTCTACTAGTATTTTTTATTAGTATGGAGAGACTATGATTAGTCCACCCTAAACCACGTAGAATTAGAGATCAGTATCTCTCTTGAACCTTTGGAAATACAGATTCAGGCCCCAACAGTGAAATGCAGGAAAGGGAATTGTACCAAAGACAGTGGAACTCAATGTGAAAGGCTCTGTAACCTCCTCCACTTCGTGGAAGTAATAAAAAGAATTGCCAAAAATTTTTGAGATGAGATGGGAAGCTGTTTCTAGTTGACCGAAATTCTGTTCCTGTTAGAAAATGTTATGCACAGGAGCATACATCTGTCAAGATATTTCTGCTTGCCAATCATAGACCTCTGAGGAGAGAATGACACACAGGGAGGAAGAAGAAAAGGCAACATGGATGCACATTCCTGCCCTTTCTGCTTATTCTTGAAAAAGTCCTTGATATTCTGACAAGGCAGGATTTCTACTCCATTGACTGCACAGTTTTTATGAGAAAGAATTTCTTACCTTTCTCAAGAAATTAGTATAAAATGAAAAGCTGAGCTTCTTAAATGCATCTGGGCAAGCTGGTTGCCTGTGATAATTAGTAAGTGGTTCCTTGTCAGTGCAGGGAATGGGAAAGCAGCTTATATTTATCCAACTCAATAATTGCACATCTTCAGAGGAACATTTTTTTTTAAAAAGTTATGGCATTATGTAAAGGAAAAAACCACACAAATCCATGCAATTCTTAAGAATCCATGCTACCATTAGAAGGCTGTTTTCAAAGATTTCTCATGCTTACCTAGCCAAAACAGGAGTATTTTGATGAAGTATGTTAATTTGTTCATGACTTCTCATTTTTACTAGCAACTCTACTCCCATATTGTTATTCCTAACTTTCATCTTACCAGCCAACTTTAAAATAATTTTTTCAATCATACCATTTCATTTCTGAATCTTTTTAACAGCATCTACAAGCTTCCTGCCCCAGCTTCTGGACTTCTTTATGAAAATCTGGGTTTAAATGTGTGTTTGTCTTACTCCTATCATTACTCTATCAACATCTTCCATGCTGTGGTTTTGTGTTTCTTTAATTCTTTAATCCTGGGCATATCCTCCATCTGCTGGGGTACTACAGAGATGTCTTTTTGATCAAACACCACGGCCCTGTCACTGAAGACATGTTGTATAAGTTGTTGCATTAGGCACTTTATTTCAAAAAGTCGTCTTCCAGATATTTACTTCTTGGAAATTGTTAAGTTTGGGGGATTGGGGTTTTCTTTAAAACCATGTCTTTCTCTCAGTTTTAAAACTTGTTCAGCCCTGTGTTTTCAGTAGTAAGAAGAGCATATCAATAAGGGTGGGCACCAAAATATGTCTTTTCACAGGTTCTTTTTATAGTAAAGGAAGGTTGCTTTTATGGAGAAAGGGCCTTATACTACAGTAAAGTAATGAAAAAAAGCAAGTGACCTGTACAGTGTAAGTAAAATGACCTGAAAAAAACTTGCTTACTAAACCTAATAAATATGTAAGGACAAGGGCCAACAGAAGAATGGCAGAAATACCTTACTAGATCTGTCTGAGTGGGCAACAAAACTCAAGGTGAATCAAAGTGTCAGTAAGCATGAGGTGATGTACTCTGGCAAAACCAATCACAACACCACTTATAAGAAGAGAGGCTCAGCAGTGACCATTACCACTCCTGGAGTAGGACCTTGAGGCTTCAAATTTAGTGAAACTGTTATCTTCTGCTCGGTGCTCAAAACAAACAAATAAAACAGTAAACATCACAGTGTCACTGTATAAAGGCCTAGGTCACTACCTCTTTGAACACTGTATGCAGTTCTGGTCCCCTCATTCCAAGCAGAATACATTAATGTTGAAAAAGATTCAAGAAGCTGTAAGGGTGATCAAAGGCATGGTGCAGCCTCTGTGTGAGGAACTCTGGAGCAGTTTAGGACACTTCAGAGGGGAAAAGGGACAATTGGGGATGAGGGAATGTCACTGATATACACAAAAATCAAGGCAGCCTAGAGAAGATGTCTACAGACAAGCTGTTTACTGTCTTTACTGATACAAGAAGTGACTGGCAACAAGTAAAAACCCTAAGAGGAGAGTTCAAAACCACGCAAGGAGGTGGTTCCTGGTACAGAATAAAACAAGAAAAGGACTATTTGGATGCTGTAATTTATACAGTGTAAAAGGAAATCTGGACAGGCGCTGGGAGGAAAATCTACTGAAGCTTTAATAAAGACAGAAAATGACATCCATCTCAGGAAATCCATTAACCTGAGGAAAGTTGAAGATCGAGAAAGTAGGACAAATACATGCCCTGTTCTTATTATTTTCTTGGCTTTCTAACATCTGTTTATAGCCCCTGTTGGAGACTGGCTACCTGCCTAGATAGGCCTGTGGTCTGGCTTTGTACAGAAAATTTTTATATACTGTCTATGGGGCAGTAGATGCTACTACCAAAGTGCTAGTGCTCCACCATGCCTTTAGAATATACATGCAGGAGAGAGTTCAAATTGAAGGTTTCCCTCCTCTCATAAACGAGGAGATACTTTCCTATCTGAACATTTTCTCACCCCACTTAACAGCACACATGGGCAACTGATGTGATTTTTTTTAAAGAAACGAACACACCTTCCTGTTTTCACTTTCAAGCAAGGATATTAACTAGTGCATCAGCAAGTGTGCTACTATTTTACATATTAAAGCCAGTACATTGCATTTTGGATTACAAATGAAAAGTTTGTAAGCCTTTGTAAGATGTCAAATGAAAAAATGAAAAACTACAGGTTTCTAAAAAGTGACAGAAAGAACCTGGAAAAGATTTGAGTTCAAGATTAAAAGGGAGTCTTAGAAGCTGGAATATGAGTTTCATCATCTGGTTCAGGGGCTTTGGGGTGTATGGAAACAACATTTCTTAAATATAGCAAAGCAGGTCATACTCAGGCATGTATTAAGATGGGAAAGCAGCTTATTTTATACTCTCATCAAGCAGATGGAGTTGCTTACATTTTTGGAAGTTTTCAGTATTTAATATAATTAAATTATGTAGGAAGAGTCTTCTCATGAGGGAAAG
>NW_010098046.1:31880-32751 GCF_000699245.1 Pterocles gutturalis
GAGAGTATATAATTCTCAGGGTAAATCCCCAAATCTTTGATACCATATGTAAAGTGTATGGATTAAGCAGCTTTTCTAGTCTTTTCTGGTGATTGACTCTTCCTGATAAATCAGAAAAAATGAAAGATCTTAACAAAGACTGAGAATGTAAATCTGCATACTGCTCATGTAGAGTTGAACAGAATAATGAAACTGGGCATTTTGTAGGTTTTCTGGATTTTTTAGTGGGGTAGTAGAGTCTGGTAGGGATTTCTTCCTCCCATAAGCTGAGGTATCCCAGGAAGGTACAGGAGGTCATCTTGTGGACGCTCAAAATTCTTAAGTGTAGCTACCTCGCAAAGCGACTTCCACTGCGATTCAAACAGAACTTTCTGTGTTGGTGTAAAAATTAAAACAGCTATTTGTTTTATGTCAAAGGGTGTCAATTCATAATTAAGAAATATGTTTTGCAATAGTCCTTGTCTGTATGGTGATGAAATACCATAGTCCATTATTGTTTTTCTCAGTTCCTTAATCATGGCAAAAGGTACGCCTTCGTAATTAGCTCAGCCTTCAGCATCACATATCACAGGGCAAACAATAAGGTGGCTAGGTCAGTTTCTCTGCTTTTCTCGGCCTGTATTTTACTTTCTGACAGTGTCTTCTGGGGTAATTTCCACTAGAGCTATAAAGTTCCAGGACTCTGCATAGCTCTTGTCTGTGTGTATCCTCTGAAAGGAGATTGATAAGTAATTGCGCCGCGGTCGGAGGGCGCGGCGCCGGGAGGTCTGGCAGTAACAGGTCATGAGGGTCTGGATAGGGAGTGGACGGGATAGGGGTGGCTATAGCGGGACTATATGGGAGCCTCAAGGTGTCGAGCACGGGGGGGGAG
>NW_010098047.1:0-314 GCF_000699245.1 Pterocles gutturalis
GCCGCGGCCCCGCCAATCATGCCTCTCCCCCAAGGAGGACGGGAATGCATGACGGGAAATGTAGTCCAATCACCGCCGAGGGGCGGGGCTGGAGAGCGTGAGGGAAACTACAACTGCCGGCAGGCGTTGCGGCGCGCTCAGTTCCCCTCAGGGTGAGGGGAAGCGGGGAGGGCTGGGGCGCGGTGGTCTGACCTCTCCTCAGTGGGACCAGCGCCGCGGGGCTCTGCTGCTCCCGCCGCATTCCCTCTCTGGTACCCATGTCTCTCCCCTCTGAGGCTCCCGGCTCCATCTTGGACCCGTCCCGGGCTCCTCGG
>NW_010098047.1:328-5472 GCF_000699245.1 Pterocles gutturalis
AGGGGTGGGCAGCGGTGGGCACTGGTGGGCACTGGCTGTCACACGGAGCCTGGCCTTCAGGAGGCCTGAGCAGGGTCAGGCTGGGTGGAGGCTCCCTCCTTTTGCTTAATGCAAATAAAAACGTACAGTGCATCTCTTACTGCCCCGCTAAGCCGGCTCTCTCTGCCTCCTGGGTGATATACATGAGGAAAAGCTAAAACCCTCCCTGGCTCTGCCCCTCCTTCAGCCTCAGGCAGGCTTTGGTGCTGCCGAGCGCATCATCTGTTGGCTCTGGAAGGATGATGGAAGTGGTGCTGCCCTGGAGAACATGCCCGTTGTTCAGAAGCGTTTTGGGAGGGGCTTCAGCATCAATTAAATTTGCTATTAGGAGGAAAATCGTAACCACCGCCTCCCCTTCCCAGGGTGCTTTGGTTCTAACTCAATTGCCTCTTGCACAAGGTTGCGGCAGTGACCACATCCTGCAGAGCATCCTCATCCTGCAGAGCATCCTCATCCCGCAGAGCATCTTCATCCTGCAGAGCATCCTCATCCCGCGGCACATCCTCATCCCGCAGAGCATCCTCACCCCTCAGAGCATCCTCCTCCCTCAGAGCATCTTCATCCTGCAGCACATCCTCATCCCACAGAGCATCTTCATCCCACAGAACATCCTCATCCCTCAGAGCATCCTCATCCTGCAGAGCATCCTCATCCCGCGGCACATCCTCATCCCGCAGAGCATCCTCATCCTGCCAAGCATCTTCATCCTGCAGAGCATCCTCATCCCGCGGCACATCCTCATCCCGCAGAGCATCCTCCTCCCTCAGAGCATCCTCATCCTGCCGAGCATCTTCATCCCGCAGAGCATCCTCGTCCCACAGCACATCCTCATCCCGCAGAGCATCCTCATCCTGCCAAGCATCTTCATCCCGCAGAGCATCCTCATCCTGCAGCACATCCTCATCCTGCAGCACATCCTTGTCCTGCAGCACATCCTCATCCCGCAGCACATCCTCATCCTGCCAAGCATCTTCATCCCGCAGAGCATCCTCATCCTGCAGCACATCCTTGTCCTGCAGCACATCCTCATCCCGCAGCACATCCTCGTCCCTCAGCACATCCTCATCCCGCAGAGCATCCTCATCCCGCTGCAAATCCTCGCAGCGGTTGCCATAGTGACAGCAGGCACTGCAGAAGGATGCGATGCTTTGGGAAGATGGGCAGAGGGCGGTGGGACTGCTGCCCAGGGCACACTGAACATGATGGGGTGTATGAAACACTGGGGTTGTGAGCAGCCCAGGCTCCTGGGAGAGGTGGAAAGAGGGACTGAAGAGAGGAAGAGACAATGGAGGGTGACAAAGACACACAGAGATGGCTTGGGGTACCCAAGCAGCAAAGGATGTTGTTGAAAATTGTAAATATAGGCGGGAATAATCCATCATATGAAAGCTTAGACATCTCAAATTAACATCCCTTCCCTTCAAAGCTCTCAAGTCAGGGTCCTGAAGGGACCTCTTGGCTGCAGACACAAACAAATCCTCCGGTCCAGAGGTCTGTCTCGGGTGTGGGGAGATAAACCTTTAGCTTGGTCTATTACAGTAAATTACTGATAGAAGTCAACAGAAGATAAGAAAAAGGAGGAAATTCAATGTAAGTGTTCTGTTATCACTAATCCAAGGTTGTTTCTGCTACAGGAGGAGAAGAGTCTGGACACTGATGAAGTTAGAGAGAGGAAATCGGACATAATAGATGAATCAAACAGTACGTGAGTGAGATATTACGTCTCCAGATGGATTTGGGGGATCTGTCCTTTGGTACTGATGCTCAGAGAAAGAGTGGGCCTGCGAGGCAGTAGGAAAGGGTCCTGTGACCACAGCTGCCACATCGTGGGCCTTGGGGGACCACAAGCCAGAGGTGACACTTCTCAGGATCTTGCCAATGCATCCGAAGGCAGAGAGCGGCGATCTGGCTCCCAAATATTTCCCTGTGCAAGGAGTTTTGTTAGCTGGCTCTGAGGCACCACAGAGCATAGAGCAGATGCCGGGCAGCCCGAGCAACTCCAGAGCAGGGCAATCATCTAAAAAGATTATCGGTGATATGGCTTAGATCGTGCTTATGGAGATCTGCCGTGTTGGCCTGGAGAAAACACGGACCTCATGGGAGATGACAACTGAGTATTTGAGGATTAATCAGCCAGCAGAAGAATGTTTAAAGCTGATTGTGGTGCTACAGGAAAGTTAAACTGAGTCCCATCTGCTTTCGTGCTGTCGCGGAGAGCAAGAGCGAAGAAGCCAGCGTGGCACATCACGGTTCTCCCAGGAAATCTGGGGTGACTGCAGAGCCTCCTTGCACTCCCTGGCCCTGCATGTTGCCAGCAGAAATCTTTGTTTTCATCTATGACTAACGACAAAATTTCCAGTCCTTCTGGCTGTGGAGGAAAGCCAGAAAATAGGAAATTAAGATACAAGTGAAGGAAAGCCAACGTTTCCAAATTTTCACCCTCACGTATCATTTCACCTAATCGAGTCACAGCATGCTCAGACCAAACGGACTAGCACCAAACCCTCTGAGGGCTAAAATCCACGGGAGAGGCCACATTGCCAGCGATGAATACGAGCCAGGCTGGGAGGAGAAGGGCTGACAAGCTGCTGGCGGCCGCTGGCTCCTGTGCTGGGAGCTGCCAGAGCCAGCAGGGGCCGTGGCAAGGCTCAGCTGGGGGGAATGACTTCTCCCTAGCCACAAAGAGCGTGTGCATCCACCTATGCATATGTGGGAGCGTGTGCATGCCTCGCTCGTGCTTTCAGAAAAAGGCCCTGCTCTCTGTGCCACTGTTCTGAACCCCACAGGTTCCCACATGGAGCATAATTGCAGCTCTGAAACGGCAGATAACTGTCTGTGCCCCCAAAAGGAGTGTTTTCTGCTAATGGAAGTTAATAGAGACTCGGTAATAACACGTAGCTCCTGTTTGGGCTTTGCAGTTATGCAATGCGGGGGTAAAGAGCGTATCCATTCTCCTTTACGTGGTTAAATGTATCCGTCCTCCTGGCAGGGTTGGGTTTGCAGCGTCTTGGTATCGTACCCCTGAACAATGATGCACATATTTCATTCTTACCGATGTGTTTAATGGGTTTTTTTCCGCAGAAGAATGGCTAAGTACGCAGTGATGTCACCACGCATCAGAAATAAAAAACATCTGTACAGTCACGTTAGCATCCTCGGCAATCTGGTACCACAGACCAAATCCTCGCCCCCCACAACCCGGATTAGCTCGGTGGATCGCACAGCTCTGCACAGCCCTGCGCTGGCGCACCTCGGCACTGAACCCAGCCGGTACAGTGTTTCCATGGCAATTTTACCGCACACAGTTTATTCCAGACCGCCTGCAAACAGCCCAGGGCTCCAATGATATTCCTGGTTGTTTTTCCGCCCCTGGTTTCTGCAGTGAGCTGGAATTGTGCGGGATGAACCCAGCGCATCCCTCCCGCTTGCTGCCGAGCCTCTCAGCCGGCACCGTGCACGCCCTCGCTCCGTGGCAGATCTTTTGTTTTATTATTTGTGTATCCTGAACACCCTGTTCTCCTGTGCCTCTGGAGTTACCTGGTAATAACCCAGCAACTCCCATCCTTTAATTTCGTTCTCTCAGAGCAGCATCTTGCCAGAAAGGCAGCGCAACTGTAAACACAGGCAGCAGTGACATCCCTGAGAGGGGCGGGTGCCTTTTTGGGCCTGAATGTTGTTTTTAATGTGATCTGGAGTCAAAGCAGTGAAATAGCAGGGCCTGAGCAGTGAGGCCCTGAGCCAAAGGTGACCTCTCGATGAACCTCACAACCCAACGATGTATCTGAGATGTACAATATTGATCACACAGGCAATGTGTTACCCTGTGAGTAGATGCCCATTGATAAAAGCTTTGCTGTAGCCCTTGCTGTGTAAAGTTCGTCAGCAGAAAGATGCTAATTGCATAAGAGTAGCCTCATCTGTCAAAAACAGATAAGCCTCTAAGTAAAGGAATGTGATAAAGTCATGACAGACTTTGCTGAGAGATACATCATCAAGATTACCGATTTTTTGTTCTTGTTATCTTCCCTCTTCTGCCCCAGCCAGGCTCGAGACAGAAGCTAACAAGGAGAAAACCAGACCAAGATGGGGTTTTTTGCAATTTAAGATATAAAGTTATTTATTCAAGCAGGGAATATTTGCAGGGAAATTTGGGAGCCTCATCTATACGGTGGACGCACTGTACAGAGATTTCCCAATTGCCGGGAAGGGTTCTCTCCAAATCCTCGCTGCAACCGGGCTCCCCAGCGACTGCGGATCTGGATGATGGTAACGTACGATCAGGGCAATTGGTGATGGATCTTTCTTAATCACTGTCGCTAACTCTGTGTAGTAATGATGAGGTGTGTTACCTTATTTTCTGCTTGCTAGAGTAGTTCGCTTATTGTTTTGCTGCTTTACCTTATCTTGCTTTTATTTTCACTGTATTATTTTCCTCATAATTTTATTGCTTTAAACATAAGTAAAAATAAGTTTACTTTTTTTTTAAATTTGCTCCCTGTGTCCTTTGTGCTCACCCCATCCATTGGCAAAACAAGCAGTCGAAGGGCTTTGTCCGGAAGAAGCCCAGGCGCTCTGCAGGCAGAGCACGAAGACAAGGAGCGTGCTGGCAGATGGAAGGATTCTGCAGGGATTGCTGAGATTAGGAAACAGCTTCCGAATCTTGCAGCTGCCCCTGGTGTTTGATGATGTCAGCCCTGGGAAGGTTTGATCCTGCACCCTTGGACACCACCAACACCCTCCTCAGCTCCCTCGGGAGCAGAACACCCGAAATACCCAGGCTATAAATGTAGTACGTGATGTGCAGCTCAGAGCTGCTGGGAAAACGTCCGCTCTCAGCCCAAAGGGAGGCCAGGGAGCCGCTCTCCTCACCGTTGCTGCAGCCTCCGCTCCCCAGTTCATGGGCTCTGCTGCAGCACCTGTGTCTTTCATAACGGGCAGCTTGGAGCCGAAAACACCCCAAATCCAGTTCTGCCCATGGGTGCATGTCTGAGGCAGCAGTTGTGAGCTGGCAAGCAGAGAGGAACTCAGGTTCGTCCCCAGTTCCCACCCTAATCTTGTGTCCTAGCTGATGAAAAACACAGAATCATGAAGGTTGGAAAAGCCCT
>NW_010098048.1:0-874 GCF_000699245.1 Pterocles gutturalis
CGTTGCAGCCGTCGGCTCCTGGCTGCGCCCTCCGGGCAGCAGAGCTGCGGGCAGGATGCTGCGCTGCTCTCGGCTGAGGGGCTACCTGGCAGGGTGCAGCAGCAGGATCATGTTTAATTACTCCTCCCTCCCGGGGATTAGTTTGGTCATCGTTAGAGCAGAAAGTGAGAAGGCAGGGGGCTTCGCCGGGCAGGGGCACAGGGATGAGCACTGTCAGTGCTCCCCCGAGTGTGCCAGCTGGGTGCTCCGGGACCTGGATCCGCTCTCGCAGCTGGGCAAGTAAGTCCAGCTCAGCCGCTGCCGGGAACCAGCGAAAAGCACCAAGAGAAGTTCCCTGACACCCCGGTTACTCTATTTGCGTTTACATGGGCCAATGCAGCCCGCGTGTAACGCCGAATTAGTGCTGCGGCACTGCCTGTCGCTCCTACAGCTTTTACTGTTTCTTGTGAGGGTGGGCTTTTAACCTTTGTTATTTTCTCCCTTTGCAGAGTTTATCTTCTTCCAAATTCGCACGACGCTTGTGTGCGAATGCACTGTCTAAGTCGTCGTAAGCCCTTATTGCAGTCCACGCGAATAACTCGACTCCAGCCCAGGGTGTGGAGTGGGTGCAGCCACGTTGAGCTCACCTGTGGAAAGGGTAAACCCCTTCATCATGTTAGAAATCTCCCCAGACCAGGGGTGACGGGGATGGGCGGTGAATAACTGTTTTAGGTTAGAATTACGCAGCTTTCCCCCCTCCTTTATTCTGTCCTACTGCTAAGCCCACGTCTCCCGCAGGTGCCCCCACCGGGTTTCTCCCTCGGTGGCTGCTTTAACGCGGAGCCCCGTTTGCGAGGGAATGGGGACACGGCAAACCTGACCTGCCGGGATGGCC
>NW_010098049.1:0-18214 GCF_000699245.1 Pterocles gutturalis
CCGGGCCCGGGGCTAACCCCGCTCCCGCACAGCCCCGCTGCCGTGTTGGTATGCCGCCTTCCCTCACCGTTCACCTCTGAAATGCCTTCCCTGGAAGGAGGCCCGATTCCTGTAAGATTTATTGGTGTACGTAAAAGAAGTTGGCTGTAACGCAGTCCCTCTTTTCCAACGAGAAAATTCTCAAAAAGTCCTAGCACTTAAAAGTGAGTTTTGATGCCAGAGATGGAGCTGCAATACTTGCATTGATAACGATTCCAGCTAAAATAGTTCATTCAGGCCAAAACAGTGGCCACCCCCTCTAAATTTTAATTAATATCAACTGAGAAAGATAATCAGAAGGCTATACCACTGTGAGAGCTGAGAGTAGGTTCACTTACATAGCAACGGTGTCTGAAAGCACCTATTCACCTGCTTAACTGGCACATGATGTTTGGAGGCAGAACACCTGCACCTGTGTCCGTGAGAGTGGGTAACAGGGTCTGTGGTATGCAGAATGTGAACCTTTGAGTCTCTCTGGGAGCTTGATGTGGTGCAGTTAGAGGCAAACCAGTTGTGAAGTGGTGTTCCCACTATGTGGGGATTTGCTGGGCTTTGGAAACCTCAGGTTATAGCGCTTCTTTAACATATAGCCTCCTGCTTTGTAACATGGTGTCTCATTTGCCATCAGCCCTACTCGAAGGATTTCCTCACAAAAGAGGAGCGCGGTAGCTACACTGGAGGGATGTTCTCCCTTTGGCAATGGCCCAACACAACCTTTAGTTGCCAGGAAGCCTGTAAATTGCTGGGGCTTGGAAGAATATTCTGAGGAAGAACCCCCTCTGCACTTACCCTGCTCTTGTGTCTTTTTTTGGCCATTGTCAGAGATGCGAAGTGGGCAGGAGAGACCTTTAATTTGACCCATACAGCCACTCTTACGCTCTTCAGTAATAAGATTTTATGGACTGCTCAGGCAAGCTGCTGACTTTGAAACTTCCTTGTCTCTAGGAACGAGGATAACTGTCATTAGCACCCACAGAGTCATGCATGCAACATGGCCACATCTGCACGGGGGAGCCACATGATGGGGCATCACCTTCCTCCAGAGTCCTGTGCTACAGTGTGAAGCTCCCGATGAGTCCTTTCCAGTCAGCTTCCTTGGCATGCAGGACCCAAGGGTAACACTCCTCCTCCTCCTGCTGTCAGGAACCGCCTGTGTGAAGTACCAGCTGTGTCTGACCCATGGAAGGCATGGCAGCAGAGAGAGACTGTGGTGGTGCTACCCATACCACGCATGCAGCAGCAAAAGAACATGAGGTGGAAGTCAAATGCACGAGTTTTCTGCTTTCAGTGTTAGAGAGCAGGTCAGCAGGGAGCATGGAAGCAACTGGTGCAGCTGGGACATCTGCCACCCTGTGCCAGGGATCTTCTTTGTGAAATAATTCTCTTCCAGAAAAGGCCTGACGTTTTACAGCCACCCCTTTTGTTTGCCTGTAAAAATGAGACAATCGGATCACCTCCTGGATTTTATTCGTGTGCTTGCAAACATTTAGGTTTTACTTTTGCAAACATACAAAAAAGCAGTGACTCAGAGGTAAAAGACCGATTTATTTCCTGACTTCAGTCACCTGACCTGGGCTGGGCATATGTAGATTAATACGTTATGAAGAGCACTAGTTCCTGCTGTCTTTATTGCAATGGGCTAGAGATTCTTGTAAACTTTAGCTACCTACAGTTCATGGATGAGTACCAAGGATCAATCATTAAATCATTCAGATAAAATCTTCTTCCAGAACACTGGTACACATTTAAATCTTCCGCTGGACTCAGACCAATTCCAGTACTGGGTAACCTTTAGTATTACTGATTTAGACAAGGAGAGAACAAGAGAGGCGGAGAACCTCTCATTAATAATTCTCAAAGCACTTCACCAAAGAGGAAGTATCAGCCTCTCTTGACAGAGGAGGAAAATGAAGTATTATGGGAGGTGATTTGTTCAAAGTTGTCCAAGATGTCAATATAGTAGTAAAATACATAATGTTAGCTTGTAGGAATTAAGTAAGATTGAAAATAGATGACCTTTCTCTGTTTCTCTTATAGGTGATAACTGAGATTAACCCAAATATTAGCCTATTGCTCAACAGCCCATCTTTAGCCAGGCATAATTATCATGTATTATTGAACTTTGTACTTGCTTCTTTAAACATGGATCTCTGCTCCTGGGAGGAAAGCAGCTAAGGAAGCAAGGGCAAACACACACACACCCTACAAATCCCAACCAAATGCTAGGAACTATGTTAATTTTATTTTCTGCGATGCTATCAGCGAGCAGTAACATTACAATGTCACTCTGGAAAATAAAGGTCACCTCAGAAAAGAGAATTGTGACAACTCTGTGGCGTCAGGAGATTGGTCACAAAAGCTCGTTTTCTTGACAAAAATCCATCTGAAGCACACTCATGTATTTAAAGCAGTGAGGTGACAGCCTGTGATAGAAGAAATTAACGTAGTCAGTAAATTCATGGTAATTGTAGAGCATTTGTACGCTGCAGTGCGGCACGGGCTTCTCAGAGTAGCTAATTGTCTCTTTTCAGTTAGTTACAGCACAGACCTGGAGCAGCTGGTTCAAGCTGGCTCTGAACTGCTGTACACCAGCAACGCGCCCGTTCTGCCTGCTTTAACAGGGTAACAGCCGGCCACCCCTTCTGACATGCCTTTCCGCCTTTTTTATACACTGCTCTCAATCTCTTGTTCTCCATCTCCAGGGCGAGAGAGAGAGAGAGAGTCTTTTGGCAATGTCAGCAAGAGGAAGAACATTTTTTTTAAGTGAAAAAAGTCAATCTGATACAGATATTATGTTGGAAAATTTCACCCTAAATGATTAAAAATTTAGTGTAATAACTGGAGAAGGGATTCAAGAACAGAAAATACTGAATAAGCTTAAACATAGATGGTGCTGCCAATTCTGCTTAAGATATATGAAGGTCAGAAAATGACACTACTTAAATAAAAGCCTTGCAGCATACCTCCCACCCTAGGCAAACTGCGGGAAGAGTTACATACCCCTCTGTTCTATGGTAACTACGGTAACCAGCACACTACAGCTAACCTGTTCAAGTGTGGGCAATAGCCAGGTGATTGGGCTCCGAAGCTTTCTGTGGGGGTGGTGAGAAATGCAGAGCTGGAGACTTGATTTAATTATACCTATTTGCACGTGGAAGGAGCGACAGGAACTCTGTGGAAGGACACAGAGGAGTGCTCCTGGCATGAGAAAGGCTTGCAAGCACTCATGCTGCTGAAGCCCCAAAGCATTCAGAGAAACAGGACTTCATAGACAATCTTTGTTTAGCTTGTGAGAAAACAAATGCTTCACTTTGTATGTAAACCATTGTTCCTCCAGTAAATCTCTTTGCATTAACCTTTTCTTCTCCTAATAGAAACAACCTTCAGAAGACTTGATTTTGTCTAACTCCTTGAGTGAGATTGTTTCTGTTGTTGCCTCTTGTCAATTTTTTTTATTTCTGCTGGAGTTTAACTTTATTCTCTTCTCAGTTTCACAATAAATCTGCTCCTGGATCCAGTTTATAGCCTCTAGCTTTGTTTTCTCTGAGTGCTACCTTGTGCTGTACCCCACAGTAAATCTGTGTAGTAACATATTTTTAGAGCATTAATCTACAGGACCCTGAGAAAGAAGATGCATGAACTCAGCAACTAACAAAAATACATGTATAATGTTTCTAAACACTACAAGCACTAGTTTATTTAGAGCTGACTTGGACAGTACCTTCTCTGAGGTCTGACAGAAAAAGGCCATTCTCTGTTAGATATAAAACTCCAAATAAAAACTAAAATTAAAATGCAGCTTATAATATAGAAAATCCAAACTTAAATACATAGCTAACCAAGCCAAGTCCTGCCTAAGTTAGGATATGGCTTATCATACAGTTTGACTCTTCCTGTGAACTGCATATTGCATAACCCACAAACCAGTTCTGCCAGTAGGGAAGTATAAAGAATACCAAGAACCAACATAGCAAAAGATAGAGTAGCATACTAATTAGAGAAGAATTTCACTCATCTCAGGCACTCGTGCACATTCTGGATGAAAATTCTCCTCCTATGGCAGCAGCAGTTACAATGCACAAAGCAACTGCAGTGCGTGCAACAGCGATAGACAGACTAAGCAAGCAAACGCAGATACTTAACCTCGGTTAATTCAGCAGGCAAACACAGAATCCAGCATTCAAAGACATAATTTTACTTTCAGCCTGAGGCTGCAGGCTCTGGTTTCTTAGCCTGTGGAGTGGCTTACAAAGATGAGAGGGACTCAAGCCTGATGCTTGTTCCCTGTGCAGCACCCAGTGCCTGTGTCAGAGCAGGGTGGGAACCCCAAATTTATAGCATTATGCTGGCTTACACCAAAAAATGCACCCAGATCTTTTGCTCCTTACTTCTTATCAAAAAGTGTCCTGGCTTCAGCTGAGACAGAGTTAACTGTCTTCATAGAACATAACATACCTTAGGAATGGCTTTATTTTGCTGTGAGAAGGAGCTGCAGGGTCAACAGTGTGAACTATAAGTCAAACATCAGAAGTAACCCATGACAAGCACTCCAGGGGAATGAGACAAATTCTAGGTATTAACTGCTGGAAAAAAAAAGGATGGGTAGGTAACCCTCAGAAGAAAATCCATTACTTTTTCCCCAGACAATGCTTCTAATATAGATGTCTGTTCTATCTTGCTTGACTGTGTAAGAGGAACATTGCTGTGTCTAGTCTGTTTCCCTCTGTTGTCATTTTGGACCCTATCAAAGGTAGTTATGGGGATCTACCCAGCAGCAGGTTTTATCCACTTCCAGCCCTTTAATAAAGAATCCTGTTTGTACCCCCTACAGCCAGGGCTTCTTTGTCCACCACACCGGTGAATGCTAACATGTAGCTCTGCAACAACAGCTCTATGATAATCAAAGAAAGAAACAAGCCTGCTACGTACTGCCTTGGTGTTAATTTTGTATTACCCCTTTTGTGCTGCATAGAAGCATTCTGTCTATTGCAAGCAAATTCTTGGAATTTATTGAAATCATGTCGAGATAAAGCTATCACACATATCCCTTAGTTTTACTGAAGGATTACCGCTTAGAGGGAGTAATTGCTATTTAATCAGTTTTGTTAGATAAGTCTTGCAGAACATCATTCATTTAACAAAGACTGATTGCTTTTAGAAGTCAGACTATTCTTTCATTATCACCACCACAGGTTGATGAAATATGTTTCCCACTATCCAATTAATGTCAGACTTTTAGATACCATTAGCAACAGTGCTTTAGCTTTGACTTGCATTAATGACAGGTGAAAACAAACTTCCATAAGGTCATGTTAGTAAAAAGGAGAGAGAAAGCAAGCTATGTTTGAGAAAATGTTCTACACTTCTCCCATTTCTTCTTTCCTTCTGCCCTGACAGCCAGCAGCCACTATGGAAAAAAAAGAAGTTAAAAAACCATAGCCTAAGCTCCTTACTTGAGATATCTGAGTGGGGTCTGATTCCCAGGGGAGGAGTGACAACTCTTTAAGGCGTACCCTGCATCCAAAATCAATAGTTTCTCTAGCTTTTTGACAGATCAACTTAAATTCATTGTTGGAAATTGTTTAAATTAGGCAAAAGATGCTCTTGATATGGCCAACAAGTTCCTTGTGGTCTGACAGGAAAATACATGTCAGAGAGATCCTTGGTGTGCTTTTCCAAGGGGCCACTGCGGAGCTGGTGGTGGCCTGTGCTAATCCGCTGATGGTGGCAGCAGCCAGCTCCTAGCCTCCATCTCTTCTGGGCCCTGCAGCTTCTCCCTTTTCTCAAAGGGGACCATCCCTGGTGAGGTGATGAGAAAGTTGTAATTGAGAAAAATTACAGCTTGTGTGGAAGGAGCTGGTGGCTGCTATGAGTTGTTCCTCTGGCAGGGGAATCCCCTCACGGGGGTCGCAAGCTCTGGGAGGGACTATGGCTGGGAGCAGGGGCTCTGTCCCCATGGGAATGTGTGACCATGAAATGAAGTGCTCTTTGCCATTGCCTTGCATTTATTCCCAATGCCAAGCCTCGGCTCCACTCTCTTGTGTTGGTGCTCTGATGTATGGGATCATAATTTGTTTAAATAGCTGTGTACTGCTATGGTGCTGTATACATTAAATATTGACTATTGTCTCTCTATGAATGCTTACCTAAACAGTAAAGCAAAATATTTTGGTTCTCTCCTCAGCAAATCAACACTTGGAGAGCAACTGGCTGATAGAACATGTGAAAGAAAGGTGTAATTATTACTTCCATCTCTGGAAGAGAATATGCTGGTCTCAATACTGTAATACTCCTTTAACTTTGTTTCTTCTCTTTGTTGTAAAAACCAAGCTGTCAGGTACTTAAGATTGCTTCTAATGAGGCATATGATACATGCACAGGAGTTCCAGCAGCATGCTTCTTAATAATTTATAGTGACTTAAAACAGAGAGACTTCAAAGCTATTGCTGCATTTGCAGACTCCTCCAAGTTAGCTTCATCCAACCTTGTTTTCCTTCATTCTGTTCTGCATTCCACAGACTCTCTTGGATCTTTGGGGGCTGAAATGTGATTATTTGGAGCAAAGGCTGTGAAAAGGATAGAAATGCTGCTCCTGTTCTGCTTAAACTCGCTCTTGTATCCTGAATCTCAAAAATAGCATTCCATTAATATTTATAATTTTTAAAATTTATTTCTACCTCCAGAGATCTAAAATTGTCTCATTTTGGGACTCAGTACTTCAGGCAAGCTTCATAGTATACATCTGAGGCACTATACACTGCAAATGGCTGTGACTTTCCCATGATGAAATGTGCCATGCTTCTATATTCAAGCATAAATAGCACAAGCATAATTGGATAGTCAAGAAGTCTAAAACTTCAGAAAATCCAGAATCTTAATTTGGGCTCTGTTATGGATTTATATTCATTATTTTGAACACAGTCTTTAAAAGGATGTAGTCACTTTAAAGGAAATCCAAGCTTTCTACCAGAAAAAGAACATCTATATTTTACTTAGCTAACTTGGTTGGGGGAACAAAATTTTTCCCATGTTTAGGCAGTGTTTTCATCTTGGGTCTAGTGAGTCAAATTGCCTTTTTGGTTTACAGGCCTGGCAGACAGTCAGAAGGAGGGCATAGGTCTAAGGAAATTAAAAGCAGAAAGTGGATGTTAAACCTCAGCTATTTATAGTGAGGATCTATTAATACCAACCAAGCACTGCAGAAACAGGGAACAAGCTCTGAACCAACTGAAACACTAAAGCAATGCATGTTCTGGAGCAGTGTGTGTACCACATGGACTACATAACTCACCTTGCTGAGAGCACCTGGCTGCTGCAGCTAAAATCACTTTGAGAGCCCAGCATGTGCAGGGTGGATGTACGTGGAGAGGTGAAGGGTTACACGTAAAGGAACTCCACTGACTTTGTTGTTGAGTGTTGATGTTTTCCTATCACACAGTCTCAGTTTGTCTATCTGTAGGTGAGAGATAACAGTACCCATTTTGCAAAGATGTTTCGGGAATGAATTAATATGCATAGAGTGCTCTGAAGATAAAAAGAGCTACTTTGCATTTGGCTTAGATAACAAAATCCTTTGAAAGCAGCAGTGGCTTCACAGAAGCATTTTCCTTTTAAGTAATGTAGGACTTTCAGATGGCTGGTATTTGTGTGCAGTTCATTTGTATAAGTTCTAATTTTATGTTTTGCGTGGCTGAAGTTGAGTCACAAGCTGGTTACAAAAGCACTCATCAGTCACATCTTCAAATTGCATGAGATACTCCGGGTTATGCCCACAGTCATCTGCTCTGTGCAGGTGAATGTCCATCATCCAGATGGAGCCTCTGAAGTCCATGGCACTTTGCTCCAACTCAGGGATCCCTTTAAATCAAATTTCAAAGGAACGAACTGAATGGCAGGTCCATTCACTCAGGTCAAAGCAAGTTTCTCAACCAAATATGAATGACATGGGTCAAACCCCACCTGATTCTAAAGTAACTTCCCTCATTAGCCATCTGTATAGACACAAAGGACAGCTGCCGCTTCATCTTAGAGCACTAACAAGCCCTATTGCTATAGAAAGAGCTACCTTGGATGAATCAGCATTGAGCCATCTGAGTTTACAGAGGTTGTCTATCTCTAAAAAGGTGTCTTACCACCACAGCAAAGCGACTTAGTCTTGTATAGGGCGACAGAAGACCTGTGGTGCTGTAAAAACAGTGGTTCTTCTTCTCTTGTGATCGTAGGCCTTTCCCATCTTTGTGAGGGGGAACAAAATATTGGACCCACATCCTCTGCATTCAGAATTTCATCTTCAAGGGAGCTCTGTACTCTTGTAGCTTTCCATATTATATTTCTGATCAGAGTAAATAGCCTCAGTTTTAATACCGTAACCAATGTGACAGCATTGAATAGCACAAACCAATTTCCTTGCCAGAGGTAATCAACACTTAGAAAGATGACAGCCCTCCCCAGGTAGGGAATCCTATGAATTAATTTAAATGGACACAACTGTCTCATTATTTATTTCCAAAGTTTCCTGATACCTTACTAAAGAGAGACGAAAGGGCTTCTTTCACCCCCCATATGTAATTTTCTCATAAATAATATTTTCTCAGTCATGTATTATTATAACAATAATGTAAATGTTATTTTTTTCTTTAAAACCAGCCACCAAACCTTATTCCTGAAATTAGATAGCTCCAATATGATCTAAGAGAATTTATAAATAATAATGAGTGAAATGTCTGTTTTCTAATAATACTGCTCTAGTCAAGAAGGAATCATTCTTGCAAAGGTCAATATTTTTTACTGGGTTATTAAGCTTCTGCTGAGTTGTCAACTATAGTATTGAGCCTTATTTTTGTGCAAAGCTAGGACTTTCTTCTTTCATTCAGGCAATCACTCAAACCTTCCACTGAGAGGAAAGCAGTTGTGCCTGTGCCTTTAGCATATGCAAATAGATGAGAGCTGGCTTTATTCCAAATATTTTTTTCCCAAGATGCACATTATTGTTATTATCTATTTTAAACCCATTTTCCCCTTGTATTTTGTTCTGTATATAAAACTTCTACGTTTGTCATTCACAGGCTGCTGGAAGATGTGGATGTCAGGCCCCTTGCTATGGCCCTCTTCATAATTAGAACCTCTGTTCTTATTATTGATCTCATGAAATCTAGGTTCAAAATCATGTAGTAATTCTTTGTGCTCAACCTGAGTTGCCACTGGCCTGTCAGTGTTTTATGGTGTTAAGAGGGCCAAACTGTGGCTCCTGCTGCCTTCAGGCATAACTGGGAGTGCTCTGCATTTCCCTGAGCATAACTGCAGGATTTATCAAGGGAGGTATCCATAAACAAAGACCTGCAGTGGCAGTCACTGTAAACTTTAGCTTCATGATCTTTTCCATTATCAACTGGCCTATCTCTATAAGACAACTAATTTTGTTAGAAATTACCTCCTGCTCCAGAACAAGGGGTAACAGTGCTTTTCAAAGGAGATAATACTACACAGATATTTTCTTTGGAAACATTTTTTTTTTTTTTTTACCCAGACAGTTTCAGTGACCTTACTCATACCATTGCCTCTCAGAGAGCTACGCAGGATCAGCTGAAGGGATGATGGGAGCAATACAGGTTAGAAGTTCCTCAAATCAATGTTGCCATGAGAATGCTCACACAAGGGGCAACTCTCTGTGAAACTGCTATCAAAACGAACACACTGAGGAAGAAAAGTTTCCTTTCTCCTTTTTTTTTTTTTAATTCTCTGAAACTCTTTTAGTTTAAAATTGAAGGGGAGGAACACCCTGTGTAAGAAAACTCTGTCCAGAGCAGTCACACTTCTGCAAAAATGGTCGTGCAACACCGTTCCCAAAGGCACTTCTGCAATGAACACAGATAAGGTGGCGGATCCCCACCCCCCGCCTCTGCTAGATAAGAAAAAGGAAGAAAAGAGAGACATGGGAAAAACTTGGACAAGTAACAGCTCTTGAACTGCATTTCTGTCACCATGCACAAATCCCATTACTATTCAAAGCACCTCACCAGCCAGACAAAACCTCCAATAGTTCCCACTGAGTCAAACACCACAGCAGGATTGGAGGTGCAATCCCTCCTCCAGGCTCTTCCCTCTTCCTGGCCCGTTTCTAAAAGCTGGACATTTGCTACCCCTCAGAGACCTTGCAAGCAGCAAGGTTCACTGGAGGAGCTGCAGCAGCCGCCTGCCTGCCCGGCTGAGCTCCTAGATCAGTGCAGGACTGGCTGCTGAGGGAGGATTTTGACCCCCTTGGTGTCAGAGCAAGGCTCTTCACAAGGGCAAAGCATGTTTCTTACTTTAAAAAGCAGGTATGGTACGCTGTACCGCACACAGCACTCCCAAGCCAATTTTATGCTGACTTCAGCTCTTCCTTTGCTTCCACATCTCCTGAGGGTAGAGATTTGCATCTTACAAAGCATTCTTGGACTGAGACTTTTTGCAGATGTTGCAGCATTTCAGAGATTAGTAAAATCTGTTGGAAACACATACAGTGGAATCAGTATTTGAGTATCTGCCTCAATCTCAGCAAACAGAGGAAGCATCTTTGCTTTCGTTCTGATCTCCTTTTCCTTTAATGTTGATTTCCCTTCTCAATTTCCTGTCTGATGTCTTAAACTTGGAATTATGGATCTTTAAGAACTAAATAAATGTAAAAGTATAAGCCAAGTCAACGCACTGCAAACTGATGTAAACAGAAGTAGACCAGACAGCATGGCATTAAATGAACAAAAATGGCCAGTTTATTCACTGGAACAGTTATGCATTACACTGTAATTTTAATTGGAACATAAAGATGTCAGAATCAGTATATTGGCTTCCTTTAATTATTTTCTTCAGCACTAGAGTGTTTTTCCCAACCATTTGACTGCATGATCATATTACACATGTACAAGCACAGACTTTATGAATCCCTCACAAGGCATTAACCTAGGATTGTCTACAAGGACAAGGAAGAGTTAACATGGAAATTACTTCAATTTAAAAACAAATTATGCATTTTTAGAAATAAGAATTATTTAACTTTTTTGCTTTTAGCATAAAGTAGCAACAAGAAATGTTTCCAATATTCAGTCTTTAGTAAATGAACATATATACTTTTATATTCTTCACCATCTAGGAACACTCCATCATTTAACCCCAAGAAGGTAGGACAACATAATGTCAATTCAACATAGGAGTAGCTGAGTTATCACAGCAGTAAACATACAGTATACAAATTTGTGTTTGTCACAAACTCCACCAATGTTAAAACTCTTTTGAAAGGAACACAGCAATCTGTATGGCTCGTTAGGTACAGAACATCATGCAAAGGGAAACATTCAATAGTCTACAAAAGTCACAAAACATCAGTTTTCATTTTTTTTTTAATTGTTTACAAAGGATCAAGTTAATTAACCCTTTAACAGTCAAACCACAGGGCTGAAAATCAGTAGGGTGATAACTAATAAAATGGACTTAATTTATCCCCTGGCATAGCACACATAGCCCTATCTGTGAACAGGAGAAAAAAAAAAAAAAAAAGCTAGATTACTCTTATTTCTTCTTCATAGCTGATAAAATAAGAACTCAGCTAACAAGCCAGGCTACTTAAAACTTTTGTCAATCACTTGTGTTTATTGATTTCCCAAATATTTTTGAAATCCAATAACCATACACTCAATAAAAACTGTTTAACTCAAATTACTAATGCTGAGAAAAAACATACCCTCTTCTCCACCTTCTTTTACAGCAAGTCATGATAATAAAAGCAAATACAGAGCTTCATAGAAAGACATTTTTGAAACGCAAAGCCCTATCACCCAGAGTCTTCCTGCACATTAACTCCAGTCATGTAATATAGGATTTTTCCTTTACCTTTTTGTCAGTTTGTCACTTGGTTGCCATTAGATTTCACAAAGGGGATTTTCAAGAACTACACAGGAAACAGATTAAAATCCAATAAGGATGCCCTAAAATCCAATAAACCATGCACCTCAGAATGAAAGACAGACTCTCTGTGATAGTCCTCCTGCCCTTCTAGCAGGAGGAATATCAAGATCGCACAAGAAATAAGAATTTCCTAGCTTAGTTATGGATATGGAAAAGCTACACGATGTTAAGAATCTCATGCACACATTTTATATTGCATATTTAGATGCATTTCTGCCTGAAGGTGAAAGGCAATTGCTTTTTTTGTTTCTTTTCCACAGGATGCTTACTTATACTAAAAAAAAACCCTTAATGACTAAAAAAGTCTGAATATTGTATATCCCTTTCAGACTCACTGCACATACAGCAAAGGAAAACTGAAGAAAAGTGATGACTGGGATTTTTAAAGAGTAAATTATAGCAATTATCATACTTCAAATGTAAAACATCAGTACCTGCCGTTCTCAAACGAAGATTTCTGAAGTACAAAAGAAAGAAATTTACTGTAACCTCAGTGGATATATGCCTTCCGCCAAAGAAAGGAACAGACCTCAGAAGGGCTGATATAATCTATACCTTATGAAGATGATTAATCCAGCTATGGTGGAATTGGTGGCACAACTACTGACTTTGGCATTGCACCTTGAACGATAAGGCTGGTATCAAAATAAGGGCCCAGAATCATGGGTGTTGTTCCCAGTGTGATGAGGACTGGGTCATGTTCTGCTAACAGCTTACTTAAATATTTGCAACATATTTATCATAAGCAGCCTTCATAGGTGAGGTCATATTTCCTAAGTGAGTCTATCACGCTTAAATATGGCAAATGGCTTAAACAAGTTCACAATTTTTTTTAAACAAAAAATAAACTGAAAGTCATCTTGGCATTAAAACTTGCAATGTTACCTTAATTACAATTTCCTTCTATGAACCCTACTGTATAGCTATGGTTACATTAATTTCCTGTTAAAAATGTGGATGAAGAAAGCACAGAGATGCCAACCTGTCAATCAGATCAATCAGAAAGACTATCACTATTGCCTCCATCTAGAAGGCAGAAACTTCTATAAGATTAGCATGAAAATTTGTAATATTTCCTCTTTCTGTAAAACCTCCATTTGTCTTCTGATTGACAGAAAATATATTTTCATACTATTACATTTTACAATGTATTTATTAATCTTTTTCTCCCCTTATATTGAAATTATTTTTTTCTTTTCTTTTTTTTTTCCTACATATTTCCTATAAACTGGATTCCCAGAAGTGGATCATTTCACTTAACAAGGGATATTTTTTCACTACATCAGAAAATAAAACCCAAACCAAAATGCCCCAGAACTGATTAGGCTATTCCAAATCCAATGAAATTTCAAGGCCATCATACAGAGCGAAAGCTGCATTTCAAATACGAAAGTCAGAGCAGGACTTGAATTGCTTTCTTTACTGTGTAGGACACATTTCAGCCTTTCTAAGTATACTTAAACCATTACAAAATATATGTATTGTTTTTTCTTAATCTTTAAAAATCAGAATATGTAACAACACATCATAAATTAATTTTAAATGGGCAAAATATAATATTTTGCAATGCTTATAAAACCAGGCTTTTGTTTCTGGTTTTGTCTGCATGTAAATATTTCCTACAAAATCTGTCACAAAGTTGTATGTTATCTATCACTAGATAATAAAGAAGAGTTTATAATCTCAAGTTCAAGGTATATATTTTATTTTATACTGGTTAACTGACAAAAGTTGTCCCAGGGACCTACACAGTTTTATAACTTACAATGCAATAACTACAGCCATTTGTACATTTAAGTTGGTTTGTTTCTAGTTCTCTTACATTTCCAACACTTAAGTTTTATTACATATAAAAAAATGTGAATTGAAAACTTAGAAATGAAGAATTTAAAGCTTAAGAGAATAAAAAATTTAATAAACCCATTTATTTCTATAAAACAGGGCCACAATTTCTATACCATTGGATGCTGTTTCATAACTGTTAATCCACATGGACACACCAGTACAATGTTTCAATTCCACAAAGTTGCTCTGTAAATCACAACTGGAAACAAATATGCTTCTAAACAACTGTTCCAATACAACATTTTTTCCAATAAATTCTTATCTATATAGAAAGGAAATGTATTTCACTGAATTTCTGTTTAAGTTAAATTCAGGGAAAATGCATTTGATTTGGATATGAAAATAGGAAAAACTATTCCAAATGCAGCCTGCAGTAACTGTATTGAAAGTGCAATGCAAATTCTTTTTCTTTTTAACAATATACAGTAGCTGTCTTTGTTGGATGCAGACGTGGCCACTGTACAATATTCATACACAAGTCTGACAAGGTCAGGAATTCTGAGATGCTTTTTGAAGGCAGCATTTGCCTCAGACAAATTGTTTTGTTGGCATTTTTTTTTTTTAATAAAAATGAAAATAGCAGCTAATAGTGTCAGACAGTATGGTAGTGCTGAACAAGTTTTTACTTGACTTTTCTATGACAAGACAACACATAGGTTAAGTATGATACTGAACAGCCAGTAAAGGTGTACAAGAAGAATCATGCAAACTGCATGGAAGGGTGAACTTCAGCTCATCATCGAAACACTGCCGAGTGTTGTCTGTTTGATCAGATCAGAATTGGATATCGGTTTGTTCCTATTTTCTCCACCCTCTGACTCTGAATGTTTTGTTACAATAGCTCAGCTGCTTTGCTGAGGTTACAGGACATACACTGTTGATGACATAGAGTACTTCTATTTACAGCACCTTCGTTACTGGTACTATGGTAATAATGATTTGTTAGGCACACTGAGTGGTCACTGATTCTTTCCTCTGCTGATGCTTTGTGTATCGTAACATTTGGTAAGCACTGTTACTAACAGAAGACTGACTTCGTTTTCTCAGATTCAGGCAGAATATGAAAGAATTACTCCAACCACACCTGCAGCAATTTTTTCTCCCCAGCTGCTCTGTACCTTAGACTGTCCTGTGTTTCCTGGTTGTAGGTCATATGTATGCTGCAGAGAAGGGATAAAGACGTGGAAATATCTAAGCCTTTCTTCTGTAAATAAGTTAAGGCCACCTGACAAAGCAAGGAGTCTGCTAGTTACTAACACAGAGGCAGGTAGGCAGTACTGCAGACTTTCTTTCTAGCTGATGACCAGACGGGAAGCCCATAGATGCTGAACCATGAACCCTTCCTTAGCCACTTGCCTTGCTGTCAGGTACTGTGCAAAATAAATTTCACTATCCTTGATTTTGTTCTGAAACCCACTACTTTTTAAAAACAAAAACCAGACTTATTCACCTTTTTCAGGAAAGAATCTTTAACTAGGAACACTGTGCACTGTTGCAATAGAGTCTGCGTAGCATAGGTCACCTGAGTATTTGTCATAAACTGACATGAGCTAAGGTTCTGTGTCTGTTGATTTTTGGCAAGGAAAAAATGCACTGCAGTAAAGTCCTTCTAACTTTGATCCACAATCCACACCATTAACCCTACCTGCATGAGTTCTTTCACCACAGAATACTTCACACAAAATGCATACGACTTCGCCATTCACACTAGCCTTTCACAGTAAGGCCTCAAACTAGTATCCTGAATATGGGAGCAGGAAGAAAGAATGTTTTTAATTAGCACACTACATTTTACTTGGTTTAGATTTTCTTTCTCAGATACCAAATAAAAAGTAACCCCAAAGAACAGCACCAATTCATCTGTTTGTCTGAAATGCAAAAATATAATTACAATGCAAGCAAACAACTGAAAACAAATCAAAACATCATCCTTTCATCTCCTTCTTAGGCTTAATAATTATCTTTCAGTGAAGAGCTAGAACAAAACCAGAAGCTAGTGTAAGAGGAATTAAAAAAAACAAGTGCATAAACAATATCAGTGCAGCAGCAAAATATACAGTCACTGTTAACATTCCAATTCAACCAATTTCCAACATTTTTGTGCAATAAAAATTGGCCATATGCTGGCCAATGCAACAAGCCTCTTTTTAATATTAACACAGTCATTCTTCACTTAAGCTATTTCTGCTAATTTTTAAAAAATAAAATCAATTAAATACAACTCACAAAAAAAAAAGGACTATTTTATAAACACAAAGTTCTGGTGCAAACAAAGTAAGAAATAAATATCACACCCTTAATGACAAAAGAAAATTTGAACTGGTTCCTATGGCTAAACTTAGAGGATGCAAGGGTAGGATTTTTGTAACATACTTTTTGAAATATTGGCTTAAGTCTCTCATTATTTCAGAGGTAAAGCCAAGCAGCTGGGAGGAACATTTTTGTCGAGATGTTGAATTTCACTACACTTTAGTTGTGATAGCAAAGTTTGAATACAACCAGAGGAACCATAAAAAGTCTTCTTGATAGGTTGGGCTCTGTGCTTTGTGTTCTTCTTCTCAACCTTCCCTCAGTCGTCAGAGCAGGGGATATGAATCCAGACTTGTCAATGCAGCAACAAGGCAGGATTGTCTACCGCTTGCTGGGAACAACCCCACCTTTGTTGCGTGAACTCCACTCTGCTTGCATTTTCTCTTACACAGCATATGAAGATTAGGGGTAAGGAGGAGGCTTAGAGAGACAGTTGAGAGGGGCACACTGAGAGCTGGAATGTGGCTGCTCTTCTGGAAGAGCACTAGGACTGAAAATTAAAAAGAAAAGACAAAAAGTGCTTAAAAAACATGGCAAACTTTTTACATGCACGTAAATAGTACAGGGCTGGAAACAAACTTTAAAAGGGGATGAAACCTCATCTCTAAATCTGTATCCTCAGATACACAGTTTACATGAAGAAAATCCTCAGTGCATACACATTCAGTGACACCTGGATACGTAGATGAAATGCCACACGTATCCTGCTTGCTAGTTCATGTACACGATTGCTGTTTGCATCCTCTGATGAAAAATGCTGTGTGGAGATATGAATGTATATGCAAAACAGGGGAGCAAATTTGAAGGACAAAACACAGGTGCCCTCTTTATGTGAGCATTCAAAATTTTCTGTATGCAACTGATCAATTGTTTGAAATGATGGACAGTGCCAGTTTGGAAATCAGGTTTCATCACTATGTGAAAATGTGATCTCTTACTGAATGTGACCTATTTACTAGTACATTTGTACAAATTCAGTGCAGGGTTCCTCATTAGGCGACATAATCATTACATATTTTGTAATCAATGCTTCCAAAGGGTGGGGGTTTTGTGTTTTCTTTTCTTTTGGTTTTGTGCTGTTTGAATCCTCTTCAATTCTGTCATGTAGTTTTGTCATTTGCCTTATTTTTCACGTACAATTTGTCTGATAACAGCATTCACCCCTTAAGCCTCTAAAGGTGCATTTATACTGTACACTGTCAGACAGTGCAGAGGTCTGACCTAGCTTCTGGCAACCCAGGTGGGGCTGGAGTAGCAGCCTGGCAGAGGCAGTACAAATATAAGAGGCAGCTAACACAAACATACCCCACTGCTTGGTGCAAAGTTCCAGGGTGCTCCTGCTAGAAAAGCTTCAGATGCTCAGGTTTGATCACTTAAAGGCAGCTCAGCGGTCTATGCTACACTGCGGTAGGCAATGAGGACACAGCTTAAGTAAGTCCTGTATGATTCCTCAGCCTCGGCCTGTCCTGTTTTAAAAGGGTGAACTTCAGCTCATCTAGCCAATGTCAAGCTAAGTGACAGCTGTTAAACTTCCAAGGAAAGCATGTGACAAAACAAGATACCAAAACAGAATGCAAGTAAATGCAATTCATAAAAAAACCCCAAACCTCAGTTCTTTAATGTGTCTGGGAAGAGGTTTTTTTCCTAATGCTTCAAATGTTTTACAGTCTTGAAGTTATTCCAAGCTCAAGTGTGATATATGATGAAGTACAATAATTTATGTCCCAGTCTTCAAGAAAATTTGCCTTTTCCATTTTCCTTCTTTAGAAACTGTGCTGTTCCATATTATCTCTGCAGCACAGATTGCATTCCTTCAGCCAACACTCCGGTAATTAGTCTATTGCTGGAAATGAATCAATTTGAAATGCCAGAGGTATTTGAAAATCTGCCACTGGAAATGCCAGCAGTACTGAAAATGTCTGTAGTTCCACATATAGCATTTACTTTGGGAAACAAAGAAATGATATTGCGCTTGCTCGAAGACAGAAACAATGAGGAAAATAGATGCCAATGTCCACATTTTCAAATCAGAGAAGCCTAGGAAACTATGACCACAAATCCCCAGGTATTACAATTCAGCAGG
>NW_010098049.1:18245-26333 GCF_000699245.1 Pterocles gutturalis
TACAGTCCTTGCACCTCTGGGTTTACTTGAAGATCGTAGACTTGCATGTCTTAAGTTAGATTCTGTTTCACATTAATGATCCTGAAGATGAGTTTACTGACTGCAAAATGGCTGGTGAAAGTGGGTTATAGAAGCTCAGGACCTCACAAGTTTTGTTTTGTGCTCAGCTGTCTGAGTAGGTCAGTCCCAAAGTGTTTCATATTATGGACTATGACTCCTCAGTTTACGTATAGATTTAGTCAAGCCCTAAGCACCTAGGCATAAATATCTAATCTAAAATATTTTCTTGAAGTTTAGTAGTTGGACTCATTTAAACACTCTGAGAAGACACCAAACCTGTCTTCTCTAAGTAATTCTTTCCATGGCTGTAACTATCCTTTTCTTCTGACATATTCTGCCACATACAGATGCAGATACAGCATCTAAAGAGGGATCTGAGTGAGATCTTTGCCTACTCCACTCAAATGAGTCTATGTCTGGAGTGACTGCAGATGGGCCCAGAAGGTCTGCATTTACTCTCAAACTTTCCACTCATCAAGAGCCAGCTCCTGGCTTCAGCACCTCCTACGTTTTCAAGATAGGCTTAGGAGAAGCACTAGTCTTAAATCCTTCAGGGAAACAAAAGTGAATTAGAACTTTAACCTCCCATTTAGGGAAGACAAACAAGGAAGTGGTCATGTTATCCTACAAAGACTGCCTTACTCTCCTCCCTTTTTGCCCCATTTCTTTTTTCAAAAGACTTCTGTAATTGTCAGAAAGGAACAGAAACTTGACAGACATTTTCCTTGCTCATTAGCAAAGAAGTGTTTGTCTTTTGGGGCTTTTTTCCCAGCTTTAAAAATACACAATGCAAGACCTTCGTGCTCTGAGGGTGAGGACTGGGGAGGGAATGGCCATAGTTAAGACTAGTTACGTACAGCAATGGCCTGAAAGAGGACCTCTTTGAGACACGTAAGTTGCTCCCTTACATAATAATGTTTTGGCATGACCTTCAGTACCAAGTCAGCCCTGACTGCAAATACTGTAATACAAACTATCCCAGACTACGCTCAGATTAGGAAGCACTTAGAATTGCATTCGTTTTCTCTTCATGGTAATTCTGTGTTGCTTCTCACTTTGAAATGCAAGCACACTCCTATGCACAGAAGAAATATAAAACCTTGTCTCACCATTTCCCTTTCAATCAATAATAAGCATTAAGGGCATTAGAAAGAGAAAAAAAATTATCAGGCACCTTTGTAGCAACGTATATGCACCCATCACTTGCAGTCCCAGAGATATGAATCTTCCTAAAACTACTGTTACACCATCCTCTCTTCAGAAACACAATATATCCAGTTCATTAATGCAGATTACAGTAGCAGTACACATTAAACAATTACATCAGAATCAGCAAGTGACGCATGGCATTCAGTGTGCTTTTTATGGAAGTATAGGTGATCGTGGCAGCAGGTCCTGGAGCTGAGCTATCAGGCACATTGACGGTCACAGGCAGTAGAGGATGGCAGGCGAGATTAATAACACACAGAAACAGAGAGACATGGAAGAACCTGAAGCTGTTGACTATTAACTGAGAATAAGGAAGAACATTGTTACATTCCTCCCATGGGATACGTGCAGCTTTTAAAACATTTGGGTTTAATAGACATTTTTGTAAATCTCTCTTTAAGGGCTGGTATCATTTGGGGATCTACTCATTCAGTTAATGAAGTCTATGTCATTTTTTGTGTTAGTATTATTGTCTGTTTTTAAGCAGCTATTTTTTTTCCCCAGCACTCAAAATGCTTATCATGTATTTCTAAAATCAATTGGAAAATAGCATGCAAAGCCCTTCAGTGTTAGTAAATACTCCATTCTCCATCTTAAAGATGCCATTGGCATGCAATATTGTCTGGCATTGATTGTAACTGTAGCAAATGAGCAATGGAAAATATAAGCAGACCAGTGATATTTTCAGATTGCAACCATTTTGCATGCAGTAACATTTTACCTAATTTTTAATTTATTTCCCATTTTATGTGAAATACAAACATTATTTCTTATTAAAAATTAATATTATTTTCATTTGCAGTATCAGGTCTTTGGGTTTGCTTTTTGTTTTTATTAATAGATAACTTGGGTCTAAAGTTTGTCCTCTGATAATGAAAATGAGTTTTTCACTGTATTCAACAGAATCCTGAATATGATTCAAAGGCAGATGCCCTCTTTTTAATATTGCATGATGGCAATATTTTAGTCTTGTCCAATGTAGTCCATGCTGGGAAGGGTGAATATCATCCAGTAATTTTCAGGGTAGGCTTAGATTTGGTTGCTTGCCTCATACTCCTGGACCTAGAAATTGAGGTGATGCATGGAAGGCAGAGTGAGACTTTCATGCATTGTTGCATCAGGTTACTTAGAAAATCTGTTATGAAAAGTTCTCATAGATTCTCCAGATCAGGTTCCAGTTGAAATATGCAGACTTAAGCAAACAGACAGACAGGTGTATAGCTAAGTAAATCGACTAGATGTGTCCTGGAGTTTCATTTGGCTTGAATCTGTTCATAGCTTATCCAGTGAGGTTCACCAAAGCCTGTGCACTGGAATCATAATTACTAGAAAATCCAGAGTTACGCAAGTCCCACTTAAAATTCAGCATAGATAATGGATGATGGGGAACACTCTGTATTTGATGTTAAAGTTCAGAGTGAATATATCTGTGTTATGGCCAGGCATATTAACTAGTTTGAACATGATTAGACATATTGCAGGATGCAGAAAACATCTGTGTGAATTACAAGTCTTAACAAGCCATTGTTTAATCCTGGGTGAAATCCCACTGAGAGGTCACATTACTGCAAGAGTAATGTTAGATGCTTAAAAACCAAGCATACCTCTCTCTTTAAATAGGTGACTTCATGGCAGGGCGGAGCTTTAATCTGCCTCATTTGGCATCACCATGCGATTGAAAGCATATGTGCCATACCATGAGGAACTGCGAGGGGATGAGGAAGGGCAGTACAAGCTCCTGTCTTCCTCCTCTGCTGGATTTAGAAAATCTGAACCTCAGTAAATCTGACTGATTCTTTAAATGCCTTAGATTTTACTCCAGGTTTTAGTTACTTTATTTAAAGCACTCAGCAGTTTATGCCATCATGCTGACTTGCACTAAATCTGTTGTCATGCTTCACAGCTTTACAAGGCTGTGCAGCTATGGGGCTGAGACAAGCAAGACCACAGTGTTAATATATCAAAAATAGTGTGTTGTTTTCACTTCACCAGAAGAGTACCAATCTAGTGGTAAAAACCAATATTCATTTGAAAATCAATAGTTAGCTAAGTATACAGGGGTGTGTTGTTTGTGGGATGACTCATCTGACTTTTAAAAAATATTAGCAATATTTTTAATTATAATTATTGTTTTCCATAGTTTTGATTTGGAAACATGGCAAGAAATGCCTCTTGAACAACACTTCCAGTTCTTGTTGTAGCTAATGAAATTTTCCTAGCTGAGGAAAAAAATTCAGGGACAAACCAGAAAACCCTGAGACTTTCCTTTGGACCTTACCCCTTTCTGTGGGTTTATTTGCAGAACAAGGTAATGCAGACAAACATATAGCAGGAGTAGATCAGGTAGGTCTCCTGTTCTGAGAAGAATGTTTATAATTGCAGGCACAAGTGTTTGTTAGCATCTAGAGTGGGATGGTATTAGAATACATTCTCCACCAGGAGAGTTCCTCTGGAAGGAACAAAATAGGCTTTGGTTTTATGGTAGTAAATTAAACTGCGTTAAAATAAGACTTGTTGGCATTAAACTTCTGTGTATCCTAAGCATCTAATGATATTCTCAAATTGTAACATCTAAAATACAGCAGAACCAATTGGCAGGGATTTTAGGATTTTAAATGGAACTAGTTAACTTTTTTTCAGCGTGCTGTAAAACTCCAAACTGCAAACCAGTAAATGGTACTTAATCAGTTATAATGAGCTTTCACCAACTTGTCAGTAAAATTTTCATAATATTCATATATAGTAAGGAAGTTAATAATACTTCCACTTTAGAGGCAATAAAAGAGAGACACAAATGAAGCTGCTGCTCCAAGGCCACCAAGAGACCCCCTGCAATTCGCAGAATTAGTGATGCAGTGCCTGATGTGCAGTCAGAAAGCTGCACCACACCCATTCCCCAGTGGGCATTGCTGCAGACTCACATGCAGGTGAAGTTTAGTGCTGCATGGAAAACAGCTTCATCGTACATCGGGCTATAGATCAACTTGGTCACTACAGATCAGGCTAAGGTCTAAAAAGAATGTAACATATTTCAAATGAGGGAGTATAGTCATAAGTGAAGATATGCACAGAATATACCATGAACAGATAAAGTATTGTAATCTCTTTTTGCCTAGGTTGGGTTTTGTGCCTTCATTAACACAACTGTCTCAGAAACATGATTTGGCTTTTGCACCACCTATGAGCAAGGACACCAGGAGTTTACTTTTAAGAAGATTAAGAACAGACTGTGGTGGGACTGAGTTTCCATGTCAGAGAGAGCTTTCTGAGAAGTGTCTGCTAAAATCTCACGAGTGCCTTTAAAATACCACCTTAAAAAAAGAGAAACCTACACCCTAAAATTAGAAGTTCCCCATTTATGTAAATTTATGTAGCAACAAAATAAAATCATTACTATTTTGGCATCATTGAAAAACTGTCTTCACAAAAAGACCAAATGAGGACTGCAGGATTCAACTTTGCATTATTGTCTGTATTTTTACACAGATTAAGTGTGTGAATGCTGCGATTCATGTTTGTACTGTCACTGCAGAAATTATCACTGTTCCTCAAATTGTTAAAAGCTTGCTGTTAGTGAAGAACTGCAGTATAAGGAAGAGGAGGGGAGTTGCAGACGTGCATGCAGCTATGTGCAAAGAGAAAAGTTAGTTAAGTTTACCTGACAGTCTGGCAATCTGGCCCCCTGGCTAGTTGTGAGCCGTGTGGCGGTATGGAGGCAGCAGGCTGCTGACAATCTACAAGAAACTGATAAATTAGACATATATACAGAGAGATTACAGAGCAAGGTGTTAGTAACAGTACTACAAAGGCTACGCATCTGATGGAGAGATTTAGTGAGGAATGTATTCTTGGTTCCTTATCTGACAGAAACACCTTTTTTTCTGAGAGTAATAATGTTAGTTGTTGCCTTTTTTTTTCCCCCCACAGGAAGCAGTGAAGACATTTTTGTTTGTCTTCCCTTAACATTGGCAAATATTTGTTTAAACAGGCAGCAGTAACGGGCTGTATTCAGGATCAGGGTTTAAACCTTGTACTCATCACTCTTCTGCTGGCGATGAAGTTGTTTTGCTTACATCTAACACAAAAAGTGTTAGTAAAGCTACTCAAAATTTCTCCAGAGAACTTACACCCATTTAACAACACTTAAAGATGCCATCTCGTTATGGTCGTTGAGAAAAAGCTTGCAAGAAAGTCTTCACAACTTCTAAACAGTGCTTGTGAGATTTTTTGGGAGGGAAAAGGGAGAAACTGATGCAGCTGGTTTTCACTGTTCTGTCTAGATTATTTTATCAATTCTCTGCCAAACTAGTTTCCACATTAATCACTTGCAAAGCAGTATTCTAGTTCTTAATTTATTAAATAACAGTAAAGCCAAATAATCCTTTGTTGCTACATTTTTACTGTGACATTTGGAATATGAAGACAGCTTTAAACTCAGTAGCACTTGTGGGACTTAAGAAAAGTAGTTGAACAAGACAACACTGCTTTTTAACTCACTAGTTTCTACCAAGATTCCCAGATCTCAAGATTTGCTCATTTTCCCCACAGTGGTCTGGCCTTTCATTCCACTGCCTGTCTGAATCAGATTGTCAGACAACGGAGTCATCAGGGTCCTTTCGAACACTAAATTCTATGGGTGAAATTCTGACCACCTGGAAAACTACTGGAGATCACTTTTTGTCTTCAGCAGAGTTTGCAGACCTATCATCCTCTCTGACTGCTTCAACCCGATTCTCAGTCTGACTCTTCAATAGAAAGGAGTTATTTTCCCTGAACCTTAAAAATGAGACAACTGGACTTCATAAACTCGGAAAGAATTTGATTTTGTTTTTTTCAATTGGTTGCTACTTAAATCTCAACACCAGTAATATTTCTCTTACAATGCAGATGTTTTCCAAAACCCACTCCTACTCTTTGTCTCAATCTAGTGGAAGAACATGCAAGTAATTTGCTGTCAAGAGTCTTGAGATGACATCAGGTATAAAGCAGAGCAACACACCTTCCTAGCAACACTGAGCATCATATCCACTATCATAACATTTCCCTTTCATACAAGCCGTGAGTGCTTCTCCCTACTTTCTGTGAAGATCTGTGCTGACCTCCAGTGGGTGGAAGGAAGTGTACCCAACTGACTAGCATCCTCCTGCTTCAGACAAGAGGAGGTAGTTTTGGACCTATTTTCAAGTGCACAGGTATCTGCATCAGAAAAAATATATGCACAGTTAGTGCTGGCACCATTGTGTCAGGAAGCAGAAATGGAATGAAAAAAGATATTGTGCCATTCTCTCATTTACCAGGATGGTCACTATAGTCCTCAGTACATCTTTTAGCAAAGGAGCGTAAGAGTTTGCAAGGTATTTAAGCCATGAATAGAAAGGTCTGTCATTTCAGCACAAAGCAAAATTAAAAGGAAAGCTGCCTGGGGGACAGACAGAGCAGGCTAACTGCAGATGGGAAACAATTGTAAAAAACAAACAAACAAACAAAAAACCAACAAAAAAATTAATGTCTTATTCTAAACAAACTAGTTTGCAAAAGTCAAAAGCAAAACAGTCCCTGACAGCTTATAGAAGGTAGTCAGTGAGAAAAGGAATACAGAATAGAATGGTGTGTGATGAAAAGGCATGGATGGGTTTCATCAATACAGAAGGAATTGTTCTGGCAGGCTTTTCCAGAACAGCACAAATGCCTGATTTATGATCCTATTCTAATACCCCAAACATCCTGCAAATTTTTTATGATGCCTCTTCATCTGCTAGATTTGACAGAATGTGTTAATAGAGAGCCAGATCCTGCAAGCATTATGCAACCCGTATATAATAACTATTCAATGTGAGCAAACTCCCTCGACTTCATATGAAACAACAGTTCTACCTGGTGTCACCAATGCTCATACAATCTGGCTCACATTCACACACACATGCATGAAATCTAGTGATCCACATGACTTAAAATGTCTGAATTGTCCTCCTACATCCTCCAGGAGTGAAATCTGTGAGGATTATCTGGATCAGGCTCTAGATAGCTTTATGGGTCTAGAGTGGGTTCTAGATATCATGTCTAGATCACGTTGTGGCTCTAGACAGCATTCTAAAGCTAATTCTAGAGTTCATTCTAGATCACCTTATGGTTGTAGATAGCACCCTAGAGCTCCTTATGGTTCTATATAGCATTCAGGATATAATTCTAGATCACTTTATTGTTCTAGACTATGTTCTAGCTCACTTGTTGGTTCTAGATCACTTTATGGTTCTAGATTGGTTTCCAGGCTGGCTTAGAGCTCCATTGGGTTCTGAGGGGGGCAGACCTAGTTCAGGCAGCTGTTCTGGCATCTCACAAGGATTTGGAATACTTGCTGATGATGAAAGCAGTCTCACTGGGGTTTTTTCCTTTCTTTTATTTTTTTGCCTCGCATGCTTTTTTTCTTCTTTGTGGCTTTTTTGAGTTGAAGGCCCAGAGGATCATCCCATCAATTGCAGCTTTCACAAGTTTCTAGCACACTGACTCACCCTTCTTCTGTGGACCTCCTTTTTGCTGGAGGCCCAGAAGGCCAACCAGATCCTGGGCTGCATCAAGAGAAGCATGGCCAGCAGGTCGAGGGAGGGGATTCTGCCCCTCTACTCTGCTGTCATCAGACCCCACCTGGAGTCCTACGTCCAGCTCTGGCCCCCCCGCCCCCCAACGCAAGAAGGGTGTCGAGCTGTTGGAGCAGGTCCAGAGAAGGGCCACAAAGATGGTCAGAGGGTTGGAACACCTCCCCTGTGAGGACAGACTGAGAGAGTTGGGGTTGTTTAGCCTGGAGAAGAGAAGGCTCTGGGG
>NW_010098049.1:26599-41909 GCF_000699245.1 Pterocles gutturalis
CTGCCCATGGCAGGGGGGTTGGAACTAGATGATCTCTAAGGTCCCTTCCAATGCAAACCATTCTATAATTCTATGAAAGAGCTAAGAAGAATGCATATGGCTTACATATAGGCATTTCAAATTCAAAGGAGCTCTTATCTACTTATGTACAAGTAGCTGTGCCAGAGCTAACTTTATTCCTTCTATATTTAATCCTTTTAAGTATTTTGGAGGGTTTATAACACTATTCTCTAATGTCATGATAATCATAAAATGACTTCCTGTTACACTGTGTTTAAAGGTGAAAAGCAGCAGACAGCATTCAGTCCTTCCTTTCTACTAAGGAACTCCTGCCTGTATCATGTAAATGTTTGTTTCTTTCTGAAATATTCTGCTGAAGGTTAGAAGTTTCAAAGATGTCTTTACCAATTCTGTGGTCAATGTCCCATACCATAAAGACAAGGTAAGAAAGACATGCTCTCTTTTACTGAAAAATACAAATAAATTTAAAAATTAGTTTGGAAGAAGCCTGTTCCCAGTATTTTTCAAGTCTCAGGGAGTGTCAGTCAAGATGACAACAGAGTGAAAGAACAGTTTGTCCTTTGTGTAGAAGACATTTGAGGAACAGACACAGATTATACTTTTTGGTGTGTCTTCTGAGACTACCACCAACAAAATGATTAATAAAGTTATTAATTTCTCCATCATCTCCAGTTGCTATGAGGAAATAAACTACTGGGGGCAGGAGGTGGGCTGGCTGATCTCTTAAGAGTCCTTTTACGATTCCTTGAACCTATAACCAAGAAATGAAATTCAGTGACCATTTCAACCATAAAAGGCAAAGAGAAGCTATTGTACACAATAATTCATACACCAGTTTTCACTGAATTAAATGATTTTGTAGAGAGTCCTGTGGCAGTATCAATGTTCACCACTGCATCTTTTGGAGCTTTGAGGCTTGTCTCATGCTATACATTAGGCTTGTTCCAGTTTTCCAGTTCTTAACATTTTAACCATTTGCTGGCAATGGTGGTGTAAAGGGCTCAGAGATTTCCTCTCTCACAGATTAGCCAATGCTGATTTTCCTCTGGGATCTAATGCCTAGTCCTAATCAGGCTAATCAGCTCCTGAGCATTAAGAGCATTAAAAATACCAAACTCAGAGAAGTTACATCTGCTCACATGAGCACTGAATGTGCTGTTACAAATTAACTGAAGGGTTACTTCATTTACTACAACTTCCTCGTGAGGGGGAGTGGAAAGGGAGGTGCTGATCTCTTAGATACTGGTTTGACTTTTAGGTTGCCCTATGTGGAGTCAGAAGTTGGATTCAATGACCCTTGTGGGTCCCTTCCAACTCAGAATACTCTATGATTATGCAAGTACTCTATCTGCCAAGAGCAAATCTCTCTCTCTCTCAAAAAAAAAAAAAAAGTATTTTCCTGTGTTTCCCTTTGTCTCAGACACAAAACCAACGCATTTCCCTCGTGTCACAAGGTGTGCTCTGCCCTCCAGTCTGTGAACTGGGTGACTCCAACCAACAAAGGGCTGCTTAACTGGGTTATTAGTATTTGAGAGTCGAGCATGCCTTTTGTTGACATCAGCAATGTCCTCAGTGAAAATCCTATGTGCAAGCATTTTCAGTCCCACCTGCTCAGGACCCAGCATACTGGCAATGGAACATTTCAGCATATTTTGACACTCCATAAATTACTAATCTCTACGCAGTGCTGTCAGAAACCAGGAAACCCAAGGTAAGCACTGGGGATGGTGTGAATGAGTAACTGATACAGAAGATACTTTTAACCATGTCTAGTTCAGTTAAATGATGGAGAATTTTTTTGTTTTATCTGAAAGGATAAAATTGAAAGTCAAACAAACCAATCAAACATTTTTTTACAGGTATTGTTACATATTTGGTATTTCTGATATGAAAAACATTGGAAAAAAATCTATTCTTGTTAAAAGAAAAGCTCTCAGGAAATGCTTATGACAAAATGCGAGATTGAGGCTTTTTCAGCCTTTTAAAACAAACTCTCCTTAGCATCCTGTTGACCACTCCAGGCGAAGAGAAATTCCTTCTTTCCCAGCTAAAAGTTTTTGAGCAATGTCACTTTGTGTCGTGCTACCAAATGTCAACTGAACTTGCTCCATAGAGCTTGAGGAATTTGATAACATGCCTAGTTGACAACTTACTTGAAAAGAGAAGCTGTGTCCATTTATATGCTAATGAATTATTTTCTTTCACAAGATGTCAATTTAATAGGAAAGAATGAATGGTTAATAAGATGAGCCAAAAGTACTGGGCAAAGAACAAATCAGTAGTCTTCTGGTTGTGCAGAGGCAGAACATCACACAGCAAGTCCTACAAAGGCAAAAATCAACCCTGTCTACTCAAAGATGGGGAATGAGGAAAACTTTCAAACCCAAAAGACAAATGTGAGATGTCAAGAGGAACAGGGCAGAGGGTACTAAAACACTTGCCCCCATTGCTGAGTAGAGAGCATCTCTACAAGATGCTTCCAAACTGTAATCTGTCAGGATGAGAAAAGTCCCCAAACTATGCCTGAGGAGGATGGGGACATAAGTTTATACTATTATTTAACTAGCTGGTTTCACTTACAATTTATCTGTTTTTCTAATGGATGCCAAGAACATTTTGACCTTCTTCAAGGCCAAGAGGAACTTTAAGAGGTAATAGTTATCACAAAGAACAGCTGGTGAGAGGACAGCTGTGACTTACCTTAGGAAAAAAGCACGAACAATGGTACAGGTCAAAGATTAGAAGAGTCTCTCCCTTATCCTGCTTCCAGGGTCAGTTTGGCTTTGGAAATGACAGTTACCTCTGCCCTGTACACAGTCCTAGCTGGTCAGTCTGCCAGCTGCAAACTGGGTGTAGTTCTGTGCTTCTGCAGGCCATCCCTGGGGGAAGAGGACTACAGTGGTCATGACGTTACAACCACAAAGGTTCTACATGGAGCCTGGCTGGCCCTATTAAGCCCAGCTCTCTCAGAGCAGGATTGACTTGGGTTGTCTTGGCCTGGGAACAAAATGAACAGCAGAGGGGGACACAGCCATGGTATAGAGCCATTGCACAGCTCTGTGAGGGCCAGCCCCATTCTGGCAGAGCTAGCACACAGGCAGACTAACAAACTTCACCAGGTGCAAGTTAGCTCCTGCACAGACATTGTCCGGTACCCAGACTCTCTGGGTTTTCCCACTGTCTAAGGTATACTGCTGTTCCCATTAAACTGAGTAATGGGTTGTTGATTGGAGATAGATTAATTCATCAACCAGGTATCAGTTTTGGCTTACTTGAAGGTAAAGCTAATCTACTATGCAATTTCTATGTCAAGTCTTGCAAATATCCAAGTAATCAGAGAAACTTGGTGTCTTCGATTATTGTTGGTTGGAGATGTTTCAACAACAATGAATTCTTCCACTACTTATTTCTTAGCCTTCTCAAAAATTATCTGAGGAGTAGAGAGACTTGGGCGTACTGACCATGCAGAACCAAAGGCATCAACAATATCTACATATTGCACTAAGATGCAATAGGCCAGCAGTAGGATGCATCTAAAATCATCCATCTCCTGTCTTTTTCTTGCAAAGCTGACCTGGGAATGTCCCACTGTTTCTACATTCCCAAGCTCCTGACACAGGCTTCCTTCTGCTCTCTGTTCTCTCTCCTTCCAGCTGTTTACCTTCAGGACAAGGTCAGACAGAGTAAACTTCACAGCCAGCCTTCTGCTAAATGCTTCTCGGGAGTAAAAGCAGGTGATTGAGTTTATTGGAACAAGTAGGATATTCAATTACTGTTTTCTTATAGCATTTAGAGAAATCTGTCTTGGCAATTTCGACAAGCATCATTAGCAACTTCACGCACTACCTGACACACAACAGACATGGTTTAGTAGGTCACTGATTCAGTGTTTTTCCAGAACATGTCAGGTTGCTTGGCTGTGTTCTAGTGAGTTATTTTATCTATACAACAGCTACACTACCTGGAGTGGTTTTTTCCCCTCTTTCTTATTTTGCATGACTTGATTTCTACTTTCTTTTTAGACCTGAATTACCCCCAAGCTAGAGAGCTATTCCCCCATCAGTCCAGGTGCTTCAGTGGTAACATGACTGATAGCTCAAAGTATAGTGCTCAAATTATATCCCAGCCTTGCCCTTTGCTGTAGCTCATGTTAAGAATAATTAAAAAAAAAATACTGAGTCATTTAAAAAATTAGTGAAATGCTTTTTTCTCCAGTTACAGACTAAGAACTTTAAGAGGTTTCTTGTCAGCTCTGCAGGCTTTTTCACACTTTCTATATCATGATGTGTTTATATTATTTCTCAAATAGTTTCTGTGAATGCTTTAAATAATTCCTCATTAAATCTACTGAGAAGCTAAATAATGGGTTAGTAAAATAGCAGAAATGGAAATGGTAGAAGCTGAAAATATATATTCAGTTCCTTTCTTTTATATACAGTTCATAAAAAGCACATTTAGAAAAGTCTGATGAGTCATGAAATACTTACTCACTGAAAGACACACACATTTTAAACATTTCAAAAAGAGGGAAAGAAAGGTATTGAAAATACAGAATTCATCACATTTCTGTCTTGTTGGTTACCCCATCTTTCATGGAAACATAAGTGTCTAGGATACATGTCAGATGGCCACAAATACGTCCAAACCAAAAATACTTGCGCTATTTTATGGATAAAGAAGGGCCTGACACAAAACTTGAATTCAGCGGGAACAGAAACTGTAGTAGGCTTTGGAAGAAATGACGTAAGGTACAACTACAAGCTTTCGTAACCCTAAAAATTGCAGACAGGGAGATACTTACAATTAAGGGTACTAGTCTTGATTAAAGAATTGCTGGTAAGCTCACTCCATACATCACAACATCCCAAGGGACTGCTCTGTTAGCTAAGATATCAGCATGTCTAATTTAAACAGAGACTCACTTCAGCTTTGCCTATTTTATGAGATGAGAAGCACAATATTGAATAATCCTGTATATTTGATGGTAAAAATCAGTAAGTTGTTAAACCACATTAAACCTTGTCATAAAAGAAGGTAAAGTTGGATGGCTTTTGTACCAACATTTTCAAGAGATTTCAATAGCTGTTTTAGTTAATCGATACCACTGGATTCCAAAGCCCAAAATTTTTATAGAAAGCAACAAATACCTGGTAACACACCTGAAATATGACGTGTCACCTGCATATCTATTTAGTTACAACCAACCAAAAGTCTAAGATTTTACTGGCAGAACTTCAACAAATTATGCTATTACTAACCATCCTATCCAGCAATGATGTCATAACTTACATGCAGAGAGAAAAAACATCAATAATCTTTTAATGGAAATATACAACAGTAAGGCATGGATTTCACTGCAGTCTTTTTTTTTTTTAATGTTTTAACAAACAGATTGGGGCTTTATTAAAAACAGGTTCTATTTCGGAACTGCTCTTTACACAGCGAAAAATAGAAATGAAATTAAACTTGTAGAACTGCAGTGAATTCATACCGTAATAGCCAAATTATACTGAAGTAGCTAAATTATGTTGATCAGCATGAAATGTATGGTTTTGGTCTCATCAGTGATAACTGGAAAGCTAAACACAAGAGAGAAAAAGCATAGAGTGAAAAGGTCCTATTCACAGTGGCACCAAGAGGTAAAAGTACATTTAGCCAGCTGACTCCTTCATCAGTTACAGCCAACTAATGTCCTTGGCAAGGATACTGTTCTTCAATTTCAAAATGGCCTCCACAAGGACAATGTACCATGCTTGAAAGGGCATAAATATGTAATGCTCATTAAGCTTAGTTAAATGAGCATATCAGATGCAGGACATGGCCCCAAGAGCAGGAAGACATATACATATACCTGTATATATGCACTACCACTCATTAAACAATGAACACATATATACACAAATATGGCATGTTTACAAAACCCACAGAAAAACAGAACAATGCAGAACAAAAAGTGAATACAGATAATAAGTTAATAATGACTGAATGACAATTTTTGTGAAGAGCATCATGTTCAGGTAAAAAAACCCTACACTTGATTTTAAAAAACCCTGCTAAAAACACATAAAATCCATTTTTCACAGAGAGTAGAGGCAGATTAGACCAATACTGCATGACTCTTGCAATACCCAGTAGCCTGCCTGATTACACAAGCTCAGGAACATCTTGTAGGAACAGGATCACTATCAACACAAGTATATTCTCGGCAAATAAAAATACAACATATTTATAGTGGAGGACTCCGAATAATTATCCATGGATCTCTAATTAGGAAAAGGGCAATTTGAATTCAGACTGTAAATTTGATCTGTCAGAATAAAGTTGTGGTTTTTTTAAAAAATAATGTTTCTGAAGAACTTTCATGCTCCAGCCACTTTGCATTGCTCAGATGAAGCAAATCAAACTACACCTGACTGAACAATCAGAGCAGAGTAGCCTGACTAGTTAAATATTATATAGCTGCATATCTTATTTATTAATGGTGGCTCAGTTAACCACCTACTCTACTTTTCAAGAATAAACTCTTTAACTTAATGTACAGATATATCAATAATGATCATGAACTGGAATTCAGAATAAAATTATTTAAAACAAAATCAGTATAGAAAGATGTATCTAGATCCTAGTCATGCTGATTTTCCTTTTCATTAATCTGTCTTCACAAAGGAGAAGTAAGAAATACTTAGAAATGTTCACTGGGTGACCTGAGCAATCATAAAGATCTACAGATCAGCAAAATTCAGGTCTGAGCTCATAGTGATCCTCAAACGACTTCTTCCACAAACATTTTTAAAAGAAGACGTGCTTTCCTCTACGTTCAGATTTCTAACAGTCCTGCTGTTTCAAAATTGAGAAATGCATAAAAAAGCAAGGTTGAGGTACTGAAGTAATATCTATAGCAGCAAGGCTCAGAAATCTGTGAGGATCTTTCTGACATTGGTACTTAAGCTCAAAAGGAAAGCTGGAGCTATTTTTGGCACAATATTCCTAAAGAAACAAGAAAATATGCACAGCTAAAAACCTTGAATTTAAACCCTTTTCACCACACAACGAAAGAAGACACCCGCTAGCAAAAATCTATTCCCCCTACCTTTCCAGTGCTGTAAGGTACACAGGCTCACCTCTGGAGACAGCCTCTGCTGTGAATAGTAGTGTCACCCTGTGCCTCCCGTGGTCATTTTCCCAAACCCTTCATCAAAAAGGAGAGGGTAAAGACAGCTACATTTCCTACCAAGGGCTTCTACCCAGAATATTCCTTTCGAAGGTGCTTTCCCATATCTTCATGCTGCCTAAACAAGGTGAAGAAGCAAGAAGGAGGAGCCGAAGCCAAGAGCCTTGCCCCACAAGATAAATTCCACTTCAATATTATTTTAAGAAAAATATGTAAGAAGGAAGATGAACTTCTAATTATACAGAAAATAACCTTTTACAGAATATTTCTGAAAATCATATCCTAAACACTACACTTTGAAAAAGCTTAAAATCCAGAAAGAAAAAAAAAAAAAAATTAAAAGCAGTAGGGCATATTTCTCATCCTTTGTGCCAGGAGAGATTACTCAACACTTCACGTGGCCTATCAAAAGCCTTTAACTCCCTGTAACACTAAGGACCACCCTACTCAGCAGACCCTTTGCTCCTTGCTGTGTTAAATTGTGTTTGTGCTCTAACAAACAGATCAATGCACTCCCAGGTTTCTAACCTATTCTTAACAGGTAAAACCACTTGCAGTGTAAAGGGCAACTAGCAAAGACAACACTTAAGCAATTCCCCTTGAGTCCTAGCTTAAAAACTTAACTGGAGAAATTCTTAGGACCAGCACTTTTGGGTGACTGGTTTTTTTCATTGTCATTTTCATTGTTAGCTTTAAGAAATAGTTTCTACCTACAGATGCTGTAAGTTAGCTCTTGGAGACACTCTTAGTGACACTCTATAGCAATTTCCTTTTGCATGGAGTTTCTGTAAATTAAGTTAAATTTTATGGTATGAATGCAAAACAACAAACAGAAGCTAGTTATTTAAATCATATTATTAATATTTGATTTGCCTGTAAGCATGGAGCTACAGCAGAAATTAATCTTGGATTACTTTCATATTAAGAGTATATACTATATACTCTTAATTATGTATGATAGGTGGTGAGCTTAGTGCTTGAGCAGTTGCTGTACTATTACATGGCATTCTGTGTGCTGTCTTTATCTTATACTTTAGTCTCTTCTTGTAAGAATTAAATGCCATTCTGTAAGTCAGCCTTGAAAGACACCTGAAAAGCAAGCAAACTTTCAGGTTTAATGTGCTTTCAGAAATGAGCAGCTCCACTAAATTAGCTAATTTTCAGTGCTTTTTATTTTTACAAGTTTTAGAAGCACCGTTTTATGAAATGGTCTTGTAATGATGAAGAGCAATAAAATCTAAACCCTACAAACAAAACCTTGGGACTGGAGTAAACTAGCATAGTTCTGTTGAAACCCATGGAGCTAGCCTGGGTTATGTCAACTGAACACCTGACCTCAGCTGGGCTTTGAATTTGAGAGGAATGTGGCACACGTTAAGGGTACTTTCCTTTTTCTGTTTTAATAAAGTAAAACATATGACTGTACAGAATCCTCTAGAAAGGAAAGGATTGCTTATTATGATCTTATGATCCTTGGAAATATGAAATACTTTACTATTCAAAGTGTTTTCTTGTGTGGGATTTTAAATACCAAAACCTGCCCTGTCATCCCTACAAACAATAGGGAAGAGAAGCATCTACCACTGTTTGCTTGGGGGGCACTCCAACAAAGGAGAGACTCTCAGGTGGATTGCTGTTGACCCTCTTTAAGGGAGAATGCTGCAGCCTTTAGTTACTCTCCATCTCATGAGCCTGTTGCAAAACCTTTTTCTTCAGGTGCATCATCCACACAAGGATCTTAACTGATTTAATTTTCAGCTAAAATTGGAGACGTTTATATTAAACTTTTAGAATTTCCATGCTAAAATAACTAATGGAGAAATGAGTGGTATCAGGGCATCTACAGCAGACTTCTTCTGTCTTGTTCTTTCCTTGAAGAAGTTGAGAGAAGCATATTTCATATTTGGGACTGTGGGATATTAAGAGGCATCTAGTGATGCCTCTAGGAACTGCAAAGGAAAGGTCCTTTCTAATACAGCGTTCTATGCTGTCAAAACCAGCCTTAAGCTTTCTGTATGCCCTTTTTCATGTAGTTAGGAAAACAGCCATGTGTCAAAGTGGGCTGGTATTGTGCTGGGCGCACACTGGCTGCTTCTGTTTATCAAAAGAATAATGACTTTAAAGTGCAAAAACACATGCTAATAGTAGAAGGAAGGAAGAAACACACAGCAAAGCTAAATACATACTATTACCTGTGAGAAACGAAACATGATACTTTGGAAGTAGGCTGAGTGGTATTTTTAGCCACTGCAGTTAGGAGCTATTAGTTCAATTAGAAAGCCCAGATAAAGTCATGCTGCCACAGCTTGATGTCAGAGGGACATGCACACCGATTTAAACCTGAGGGCAGTCAAATGGAAATCAAGCAGAAAATTACAATCTCTTCCTTGAGAGGTCTTTAATTCACCTAGACTTTACTGGTGAGCCTTCATGTCAGGGTCTTCCTCTGAAGAAAGCAGCCAAAAGCTGTTCCAGTTTTCCCTCTGCCAGGTAGCCAGCAGCAGTCAAAGCTGAGGCATGGTGACAGCAGCCTCTTCTGCCAAGCACCAAGTCCAGAAAAATGTGCAAGTGAAAGACAGGCACAGCTTGCCTACTACATGGGGAGCACAGGGCAGGGCAGGCTGCCCAATTTCTCCCTCTACCAACTTCAGTTATTTTGGCTCTTGATCTCCATCAAATACATTCCCAGCTACAGCCTCCCACAACACTGGGAGCTAGTGAAAGGACAAGAAGCCCACAGATCATATGGGTGAAGTATTCATGTGAAGGAAACTGTCCACAAATTAAAAAAAAAAAAAAAGAAAGAAAGAAAGAAAGAAAGAAAGAAAAGAAAAACAACAAACCTCATTCCATTTAATTTAGGCTTGAATCATTCTTACTCTGCTCCTGAGGACACAGCTTCAAGCCAAGCTATACTCTGCTCCATAGTGTTTGTGTTTGGATGCTGCTCTTTTGCAACCTCTCTGATGAAGAAGCAGGTGTGGGTTGCTACATTTCTTGCTGGCTTGTTTGACTGCACAAATCATCTGAGAACAAAAACTTTTTCTGATACAAGACTTTTAAACACTCCCTATAAAAGCTGCAGAATAACATCCGTCACTGTTCTTTACTTTCAGGAAACAGCTAATTACACAGATGGCAAAAAAATCCTACTTGGTGCATCATTCCTTTGATCTGTTAACAACAATAAGAAATCTTCCAGAAACCAGTAAGAACAGTGCTGAAAAATTCCCTACCCAATTCTCAACCTGATTCTAACATGAGCACTGCTAATACTGGAATCTGAGTGCTCAGAAAAATCTCTAGTTTGAACCTGTCAGTCTCAGAGGCTGAGACCAAGGCCATGTGATGGCATAAAGTTCTGACAAATACATTCAGAAAGCTGGGACTGTTGTAGGCTCATAAGGACACTTCTACCATAAATCAGTAATACTGTCTCAAGACCTTCATACTCTGAATATGTAGAGGTGTACCTAAAGTGCCAAGTAAGACTCCAGACAAACATTATTTTCTGGACAATTCTACTTTTCAGGCTGCTTCATCCTTTGGCATCTGTTACTGGGAAATGTTGGAGACTGTCAGTGTGTGGTCCATGCATCTGTGATGCTCTGTCAGATATCAGATGCTGGCTGGTCCATGAAAATAGTGAAAAAAAAATGTAATGCATGAAGACAGTCAGGATCCAGAGTCCCAAATTCAAAGATTACATATCTCACCACTTTAATAATGCTTTTGCAAGACAGTAAATTATGTTTACCTGTTGATCACAGTTCTTTGCAAATCACTACTTCTTCCAACCACTGAACTGCACTTCCAATACACAGTCAAGGTCATCCAGTCCTTGGATTAAAATCTGGTTTTCCTTGGCCTGGCACTCTTGTAAATTGTACATGGAAGTACAATTACAACTAGAAGAATCTTGTAAATTGTATGTTAGAATATTGCCATTTTAGGGGCTAGATCCTCACATTTCCAAACCGGGGAGTCTGGCTACACAGAAAATGGAAAATCCAGTTCTTTAAAGAGATGTGTCCATCAGAAAGAAAATCATTCTTATTCTGTTGTAGGATGAAGAGGAAAGAATACAAGAGACACTGCCCCTGTTTAGGAAACAGATTCTTGTCAATGGGGTAGAAAATTAGCACATGATCTTCGACTGCCAACAGAATACAAAGGAATTGCTGAAAGATCAGTACCATTTGTTTTATATGTTTTATAGTCTTTGCTTCTTTCTCCCTCCCTGCCTTTTTCTCCCCAAGAGCCAGCTCTTTGATTTATTTACTGCAACACTCCTTAGGAAAATGTCTTGTTTAGACTCTCTGCAGTTTTACACTTGTCCTCTGAGTGGGTGTTACTTGCATGGCACTACTCAAAGGCAGCTGTGATATTGCTGGCACTGAGTGAGAAATATAACATACTACAGGGTACTGCTCAGCTTTCCAGAATAAACATTTTCTGAGCAGAAACCACTTTATGGGTTTTAGCTTTTGTATTTTCCACTTATGCTTTTTGTGTATAACAAATTTCAAAACAAAGAATTAAAGAAATTACCATCAGACAAGAGCGTGCACATTTAAAGGCTAAGGGTTCTGCTCAGGCGCAGAAGAAAAGTACTTACTAGCTTATCTGTGAGGAGAATAAAGATGCCACAACCTTTGAAATGGCATCCCAGTTTGCATTTCCTTTCCATGCCATGTTTTAAGCAGATAATACATTTTGGCAGGAAATGAAGAGCAAAAGCTTCCTGCAAAGATAAACTTCATGACTCAATTTTTATAAACTAAACCTTCTGTGAGTGTAACATTACCCTTTAGAAAAACCTGATTGAATGCTTCAGGGTGAGCAGAAGACAGATGCTGTGTAGGCTCCTTCACGCTGCCAGTCACTCCCTCGCTGGGCCTCACACATCTGACTCCTCTGTCCCATTGGGTTTGTATCTTCCATGGGGACTACCAACACAGCCACCAGGCTAAGCACCACCCAGGCACAGGGGTGCAGCCTCTGTGGATGCCAGTGGGACTGCACCCACCTATACTACGGCAGGACTTTCCCCACTGCATCTGGAACCAGTTTGGGCCGCTGCTGGCAGAATGTCACCTCCTGCCACAGGAGGAGACATTTTGCTTTTCAGGTTCTCAAGAAGATGCCCAAATTAGATTGCATCTGCAGTGCTGGGAGGGTCCCCTGCTCTGCTAACCACTCAGCACCACATGCACCCAAGGAAAAAATGTTTACCTGGTGTGGCCACGGTTAACCTTTTTTCCTTGCTGAGACGGTGCCCATGGATGAATTCACTCATGGAAGGGGGGCCCCTCAGAAGATATGATTCTGTGGAGGCAGGATGAGGGGGGGCTCTTAATAATTTCTGGAGGTAGGTCCCTGAAGTCCTGGGATGGCTCTGATCACAAAGGGAAGGTGAGAATAGTCTTGCAGGAGATCCAAGAAAAATACATATGGAAACAAAAGAGTTTTACTTTAATTACCTTTCAAAGCCTCATGAATGACAACATCATGTTAATTTGCTCAACAGGTAAAAACCAAGTAGCGTTGCCACCCCATGTCATTTCCACAGCAGGGCACCTTGCCTGCACTGGAAATCCTGGTTCATATTAGGGGAGGAGGAGATGAAGTTGAGTTATATCTCAGCAACCTGGAATCGACATGTATAAGGCTCCCTGAATGTTCTCTTGTTTTTGCATTGTGACTAGAGTATACAGGAAAAGGGAATGATTACCTAGGACTTCTTTAACAGAGAGTCCCTTTCATCTGCAGAACTGTGGAGATTCCCACACCTATAGAGCTTTGGCAGGGCAGTCACAAGACAAGGTGAGAACTCACTGCTTGAACAGCAAAATTTTTGTATTAGGTTATGAAATGCAGCCATCCCCCTTAAAAGGTTGCTTGCTCCCATGTGGAAGAATTGATCTGAATGGACACATCCATATTCTTTCCATACTGATGAAGAAGTGAGTACCAGAGCTTAACAAAGAGATGCTGTTTCTTTTGTGTTAAGCACTGAAATGCTCATGGAGCACAATCCTTTTTTTTTATTTCAGATGCTCATTACGGAAAACCTTAAGGAAAACTTAACGAAAACTTGTTAAAAGAAAATACATTCACACTAATATTAAAGACATACAAGGTGCACTGAGACACTGACAGAACATAGTTCAAAACACTGCAGTCAGGAGGAAGAAATAACAGTGAGTAGGTGGACCAGAACCACCTTGCCGGGCTTTGAATTTCATATTATTATCCTCCCCACCTCCTTCTCCCCAGTCAAAGTACAAAGAGAAAAAAAAAAAAAAAAAAAAAGCAATATAATGTTTACAATTCAGTGAACGACTTTAATTAAAGTCTGGCCACTGCACTGTACTGTAAAGATCACTGCATGCATACCTTTTCCTCTGAGTGCCACTGCTGACCAGTAAGTTTGGTTGCTGTGGGCCCTGACTATGCAGGAGGAAAGTGTCTATGCTTGGCACGATGGCTGATGCCTCCTCACTTACTTTAGGGCTGCCGATCTTGCTCTTCCCAAGCTTGCCTTTGCTGCGTCGGGACTGCTCATGATCAAACTCTAAATCCTCCAGTCGCTGGGTAAGGGCAAGTTTTTGCTGGATAGCCATGCGCAACAGAGAGTTTAGGGTCTTCTTCTCATCCTCCGCAGCTGCTAGCTGCCTCTGCATCTCATCCAGCTGTGTGACATACTCATCACACCTGGGAAAACAAACAAGGCAGAAATCTGAGGAACCAGTCCAAGAACAAATCCTACCAGTGATCGCATTCCTAGGCTGCAATTACAGGGGCAGATTCCCAACTAAGCTTTTGCCAAACCTAATCCTGGAAAGAGACAGCCTGAGTTCTTCCATTCCTACTTTGAAGAAACATAAATTTAGATTTGGATCTGAATGCCAACACTTCCCATTCAGGAGGAGAACCTGTGTCTAGAATATCAGAGGAGTCTATGACAACATACTATGTTTCTAATGCAGAAAATGAGCAACTGGAGATGGAGATTTGGGATTGTCTCCAGGTTAGACCACAAATAACAATTTTGGGTGCTGGTTCTGCTAGTAACTCACCATGGATAAGAATGTCTAATTACGTAATACTATTTTCCATAGACAGTAATATCCACTTCAGTAAAATATTATACAAAATGTTGAAAAAAAAGGCTGCAAGTACTTTGAACACTTGACACATTGGATTTTGTTAAATGTGAAGCCCTCAGTTGTTTGCCATTGTTCACTGATTAAAGAGGTACTGTTCAAGAAACCCCACACCTGGAAGTTATTTCACATTTCCTGTTGAATCTTTTGGAGATGTGCTCACGTGTGCATTGCTACAGTCACTTACCCCTTTTTAACCCTCAGCTTCTTTTATCTGCTCTTTTTAATTTTCTTTAGATCTCTGAGACAGATTTTGAAATAAAACCACCTTTCTCATTATTTTGTTAGCATTTAAGACTGAATTCAATTTAGTACCACTTTAACCAATGATTCCTAAAGTTAACAGGAAGATCAAGGCATTTCAGGATGGTCTTAGTCACTTTTCGAAGTTAAATAGTTTCAGTTTGTTAAAAATAGACCATCTAATCCATAAGAACCAAGAGTGACAAATGTATATCAGTAGTGAAATGATTGGCAGGTAGCAGTACTGTCTGACCATTGGACATTTGTGGCAACATCCAAGAAATTTTCATATTAAATAATGCAGCTTTCGTTAAATCTCCTCTCCATGTGATTTGTATAGATCTAAATAGCTTTACTGTGTAATTACAATAGTGTAATGGATGAGGATTTAGCTTTATCAGTATCACTCACAGAAAACAAGCATAGAAAATAATTTTAGTTTTCCTTCTCAAAGTGTGTGACACTGAACTTTTGAACTTTTGCAAACTCAGGGATGAAACTAATTTCCTTGAAACTCTAATCTTCTACTTGGGAAATGGAAATAGAACATACCCGAAACTTCATAGTTATTCTTCACACACAAACACACAGACACACACACACATATATATATATATATTGCACTCTCCTTTTGAATAATTCAGGCACTGGAAGCAAAATGACTAAGTCAGCCATAGTTAGAATCATAGAATGGTTGGGGTTGGAA
>NW_010098050.1:0-220 GCF_000699245.1 Pterocles gutturalis
AGGGCTCGGCTCACCGCTGGGTACCAGCCTTGACTGCCAGCATTGCTTCCCTGGGAGGAGTGGGGGGACATATGATTGTCCCCATTGGTTCTCATTGGTCCCCATTGGTCCCTGTCACCAGCCCCAGGGGGGTGCATGGGGAGGTGCACCCCGAGTTTGATGGGGATGCAGGGCTTGGCTCACCACTGGGTACCAGCCTGCACCGCCAGCATTGCTGGCC
>NW_010098051.1:0-1487 GCF_000699245.1 Pterocles gutturalis
CCCCAGGATCTGCCCCCCAGCCCCGTTTCCCTCACCCATCCCCAGAGCTGACCCCCTCAGCCCCAAAGCCCTATCCCCTCACCCACCCAGGGCTGACCCCCCGGGGCAGCCATCGAGGCCATCTGCAGCTTTTGCTCCTCTCCCCTTCAGAGGGCTCAGCCGTGACCCCTTATTTCTGATTTCAAAGCTCACCTTCCCTCTCGTGGAGATGAAGCTCAAAGGGGAAAAAGAAAACCCAAGTCCTCAAGCTGCAGCTTTCCGTTGCAAATCTTTTAAGCTGTTTCTGTCTGCTCTGGCTCTCCACCGCGTCTCCCAGGGATCCATTCCCTGTCTAAACCAAACTGTGTTTCAGGATGATGCTTAAACCAAGCAGAGACACATACATTGAACCATATTTTACAAACAGCTCGTCTCTCCCGACCGCAGTGGTTCAGACAGACTCGGATGGGGTTGGCACCACAGCACCCGCGTCGATGCCTCGACGCAAACACCTGCACGTTGCACGCTGAGGGACCCACTCCAACGGCAGAGCAGCTGTCAGGTTTGTCACAGGCACATTTCTGCCACACCACCTTCCTCATACGCTGGCACGGAGCTTTGCTGCTCCTCTGGAGTCTGTAAGCAGGAGAATAAAGCTGTCAGCTGCTGGCTCTGTGCGTGGATTCCTTCTGCAGAGCTGGCTCTGCTCTTCCCCCAGGGCAGAGGAAGAGGAGGACAACACAAACCTGCAGCACCGCGTCGAGCAGAGCCTGGGTTGAGAGCCCCCCAGAGAGGCAGTGGGTCTGAGTTGCCTTTGGGGTTGCAGGGAGAGCTGCAGAGAATAAATCTGCTGAGGGTTACAGGCTCCAGAGAATCACACTGTGCACGGACCACCCCCATGCCACCAGCCCTGCAGCCTGGGAGGGTTGGTGGCTGGACAATGTGCCTTTTCCTTTCAGCCACCCTTGGAAGCCAGATCCCCAGCCTACTGCACCCCTGCCCGAATAACCCATCTACATCTCAGGCCAGGAGTTTATTTGCAGTTTCTGGATGGAACATACTGATACCAATCTTTGCGTACAGTGCTGCGGGTTGCAGGTTGTGCTGGTGCTTGGGAAGAAACTTTCCCCTTGTATACTGTTAATAGCCTGACTGCACAGCATGAAAGCAGACCTGGCCTCTCTGCGAGCTGACTGTGGCTCAAGGGAGACCAAATACACCACCAGTGTCAGTGAACCCAAATGCCAGCGCCCTGCTGCGGGTGTCAGAGGGCACAGGGAGCTGGGGCAGCTCCTGAAGGGTGAAAGTTCCCTGGGGCTGGGCTTTCCCCACACGCTGGCCCTGGGGATGCGGCACAGCCCTCACCAAGGGCAGGAGTGACTCCCCAAGGGCATGTGGCCGGTCTGGGATGAGCAGAGGAAAGCAGAGCTGCGCTGCTGCGTCCCAGCACCTCCTTGTGCCCTGCAGACTGGCTGGTTTTCCTCTGCACTGCTCCCAGTTGCCTGCTT
>NW_010098051.1:1498-2277 GCF_000699245.1 Pterocles gutturalis
TCAGGAGCATGGCAGCCTCACACCAAAGCAGTGTGTTCGCTTCCCCACATACATCGTCTGTGCAGCTGACTGGGAGCGGGTTTGGCGGGGCGTCCTGTGGGCTGCTGGGGGGGAAAAGGGCTCCATATCCTGTGGCAGCAATGTCACAGGGCTGTGACTGTCCCCAGACCTCCTGGCACTGCTGTCAGGTTTAGATCTGAATGTCCATTAAGATAACTAAGAAGCTGTAGAGCGGGTTAGTTATAGGAGTAGTTGATACATTAAATATTTCTCTCTCCAAAGAGACAAAGTGAGGCAGCGTGGGGGTCAGGCAACGTGTCCTTGGAGAGCTGATTGCACCGACCAGTCCCAAGATTTCCATCTGTGAATGCTCTGAAGGAACAAAACAGGCAATTTTGCAGGCAGGAAAAGAAGAGAAATGTGAAAATTATTTGTTCTTGCTGCAGTGAATTACCCTGATCCCACACCCGGAGGCAGAAATAAAGGTTCTGCAAACCTGAGCTCACCTCTGGGGTGTTTTGGTGCAAGGGGTTATCTGTGAGCTGGACAATTTGGACACATTCGCAGTCTGTGAGGACACCCTGTTCCTAAAACACCAACCCCGCAGCCCCTGGGGTTAGACGAGCCCTCTCCCAGTGACCGCTGCAGGGCGAGCGATAAGGAAAACCCCCCAGACCCCCCATCTGGGGCGTTCGGCTCCCTTTGGGGTGTCCAGCCCGGCTACCCCAGCCCCTTCCCGGGGTGTCAACGACACCAAAGGACATTTTGTCCCACCGAAC
>NW_010098052.1:0-467 GCF_000699245.1 Pterocles gutturalis
ACTTTATCTGTTTTTTTCCCAAAAAACCCCAAGTTTACAATTTCATCTCCCAAAAACCACCTTCACCATTTTTTCCCCCAAACCCAATTTTTTTTCCCCAAAACCAATTTTATCATTTTTGCCCCCAAACCCAAATTTTTTTTCCAAAACCAAATTTATCCATTTTTCCCCCAAAACCTTTAAATTTTTTTCTCTTTCTTTCCCCAAACCAACTTTATCATTTTTCCCCCCCAAAACCAAATCTACAATTTTTTTCCCCAAAACTTTCTTTTTTCATCTTTTTTTCCCAAAACTAATTTTATCATTTTTGCCCCCAAACCCAAATTTTTTTTCCAAAACCAAATTTATCCATTTTTCCCCCAAAACCTTTAAATTTTTTTCTCTTTCTTTCCCCAAACCAACTTTATCATTTTTCCCCCCCAAAACCAAATCTACAATTTTTTTCCCCAAAACTTTCTTTTTTCATC
>NW_010098053.1:0-4398 GCF_000699245.1 Pterocles gutturalis
ATATATATATATTTTTTTTTTAACAGGCATCCTAACGTTGAGATTAGGAACAACAACCAATCCAAGGATTTCTCCATGTGCCCTGGGAAACAGCTGATTATCCTATTTAACTGGAACTGAAAGACTCCACATTCATAAAACACCCCAGCAGGAGCCTTATTTTGTACAAACATGTACTAGCTTCGTGAGGGAAAACTGCATCAGCGTACCTCATTATATCTAATGGAATACTATTAAGAACTCCGTGCCCTGTGAGTTGAAAACCTTTTGGTAAGCAGGTGGCATTCTCATTCTTGCTTATTAATGCATACATCAGAGCTGGTAAAAACATAGTCCCTTCCTGTGATTTGCCTCCTATCTATTCTCCATTTTTCTAGACCCAAACACCTGGCTTCAGAGATGCTCGAATCCTTTGTACAGCTGTGTTGGAACTAATGGGATTCACCTGGCCTGAAACCAGAACCCAGAGAACCATGCATCTCTGTGGAGATCCTAGAACTTGACACCATTTGGGGAAACTTTGTTCCACTGCACAGTTAAGAAGGGAGGGGGAAAAAAAAAAAAAAATTAAAAAAAAAAAAAGAAAACAAATGCACATATAAACAATACTGAGAGCATCTTCAGACAGAAGTGACCATTCCCCTTTTCTCTCCCCCAGGATGGCACCCTGGCTTTAATTTTTTGCTTAGTTGGGAATTAATCTTCCCAGGGGAGGAATTCAGGTGAAAATAGTTACCTCAGATAGAAAATTCAGAGTGTGCAAAATATTGATGTTAAAATTCTTGAAGATGAGTCATTTAGAAATTAAAATGTTTTTATTTAATTCTCCTAAAAATAGTTCACTCATACTGTGGCCCATTTGACAATGCAAAAAAACAATCTTAATGACTTACACTAAAATGTCAAAGTGATTTTAAACAAGGTAAAAAACTCTTGTGTTCCTAATCCCTGAACATCTGATCTCCAAAACCATTCTCCACAGGGGAACTTAAATATGTGCACAGGCTTACAAAAGCTGCATGAAACTAAGAGATGTTAAGGTCAAATGAGGGGCCTAGAACCTCTGAAATTTCAGGTTGTAAATAGGATTTAGGATCCTGTGTTTTCACTGAGACAACAGAAGTGGATATAATTAACGCACACACTGTTAAACTTCATTGGTCTCCCAGGGTTTCTGTTATGCTTACAGAAACCAACCCACTAGAATAAATATGGCTAAAGAGGTGGGGAGCCACTTTACCATGAGAACAATTTTTACTCTATAGAAAAATGCCTTTTTAAAAATTATTTCTGCTGCTTAGAAAGATACAAATACAACAATTTTACCACAAACTGCTTTGAAAAGTACTCAGGGGTTCAGGCCCTGAGCTACTCCACACAATTCTCCAGGGAGCTGGGTATCCAACAGTAAGCCATAATTTTTCATTTCCTTTTTTTTTTTATTTTTTAAATTGTAACACACCTCAACAATTTTGGTGAAATACCTGCTTTGAGAACTCCTCCAGAAGCTTGGCCTGCTCTCCTGCACCCTGCAGTGTTCAAGAACAAGGCACCTCACCAGGAGCCTCCTGGGTGCTGCTGAGCACTGACTCCAGCAGAAGCCCAGGGCTGTGCCTCCCACAGCTGCTGGTCAATGATACCCACCTCCACCTGTAATGTTTCCACCTAGGCCCTTACTAGAGCAGGAACTGCTGTCTTCTATCAAATCCAGCTGGGCTTTTGTCTCCATAAAACATACCTGTGCCCTCAGCTTCTGCTGAGCTCTAGCTTGTCCCTGTGCAAAGCAGAGCCCTTGGTGCCTGCAGGCGTCAGCAAGAGTTTCAGCCCTAATGGGAGGTTTCATGTCTGTGGTATGAGAGTGCCAAGATCCTCCTGAGTTTGTAAATAAAACCTCATAATTTTTTACTTTATTTATTAACTTGACATGCACATGTGATTCTACATCAGTGTGCACACTTAGGAACGGGCATAGCTTCTCTGGTTTTGGTGAGGTGTGCCTTACTGTGTTGGCAATTGTAATGAAGGTGGTAGGGAGCGTGGACAACCTGGAAGACTTTTACAAACAGGTGCTGCTTGCAAGAAGTAGGAGGATCAGAAATGTGGACCTTTGGAAATGTGCTTTGTCTAGGTAGCATGATTTAACTTCATCTTTGCTTCTGTAGCTGATATAATATTAAAATACAATGGGTCCTGTTGACTGTTTTGGCAAAGGGGGAGAGAGCGGTATGGGGATGCGCGCAGAAGAGCTGGCTATTCATTAGTTTCTGGATGCCTAAGGTTTCAGACACCACTTAGTGTTAGGCAGCACTTCAAAGACATTTTGCCTCTCCCTGGGGAATGGTAATTGTCCTGGGTCCAGCTGGGATAGGGTTAATTCTTCGCAGAAGCTGGGAGTTGGGCATAGCCGGATATTCGATACCATGCTGACGTCATGCCCGGGATATAAGGGGAAGCTAGCCGAGAGAGGGGTCTCTTTTGTGAAGCTCGTGGTGGTGAGATTTTCATTGTATCAGTGTTTCCATTGTACTCTATATCTTGTTTTATTGTTATATTCTTCTTTCTTTTGCTTTCCTCGTGTGGTATTATTAAAAATCTGTCGTTATCTCAACTCAGGAGGTTCCACTTTTCTTATTCGTCCCCATCTTACCGGGAGGGGAGTGGGGGGGGGAGGCGGTGTTGCGACCACGTGGTGGTGGTGGTCCTGACACCAAGACAGTAATGCAGATACATTGAGACTGAACCAGTAAATTATTTTGGTCCCTATGAAGCCTGAGGATTCAGGAAGGATTGGTGAGGCTCAGTCTAGGAGTCACAGCCACCAAAAAAACCAAACCAAACCAACCAGACAAACAAACAAACCCAAAAAACCCCAAAACACTACAAGAGGCAAACTTTTTGCATTCACTTGAAGGCCCAAAAGGAAAATAAATAAAAGACATCAGGAACTTCTTATTTTCTTCCTGTGAGAGAATAACAAGTCTTGCATATAGAGAAGAAGTAGAAGTTTAACTTTACTTGCTTTGCTAAATATCTTATCTGTTAGCTTATATGACATTCTTATACACAAGATATGGAAAAAAAAAAAAAAAAAAGGTCTTGATCACACCCCTATAAAGCAGGTACAGAGACGATGGGAAATCTGCACCCAGTCTGGTAACCAGTCATCTCCCAATGGGGAGGACAGCTTGCCTCGGGTGCAGAAGTTTGTCTGTGACTTGGTTTTATTCAGCCCTTCTGTTAAGGACTTGGATGACAGAACAAAAAGTAAACTGATTAAATTCACAGCTGACATCAAGCTGGAAGGGCTGTAAATACACTGTGGGGAAGGATTAGAATTCAAAATGTTCACGACAAGCTCGAGAAACAATAAGGGGTGGGGAAATAAAAAAAAAAAAAAGGAGGTAACCCAATTAAGACAAAGGTAAAATCCCATACTTGGCAGGAAGAGCCAACTAAAGAAATAGAAAATGGAAACAACCGCATAGACAGCAGTTCTGCAGGAAAAGATCACATTTTTATATAGAGAGTAATACAAGTCTGCAAGACAAGGCAATAGCAGGCCATGCTGGCTGGCTGATGCACCGAGATGCTTGTGCACTTCTTTTCCAGGAAGAGGTGCACAGTCCACAGGAAAAGGTGTTCTACTCAATATAGCAGCCTACAAAATTTAGGAGGAAAGCTGAAAAGAATTGAGACTGTGTAGCTGAAAGAGAGAAGGGCTGTTGGTTCAGAGTTAAATTCTCAAGTTTGCATGAGGCTGTTGCAAAGAAGAGAATAATCTGTCCTCCACGTCTGCAGTGGATACAACCGAAATAATGGGTTTAACCTGCAGCAAGAACCAGGCTAGAGAGCAGAAGTACCTGCAAGAGAAATAATGCACAGGTGATGGTAGACTCTTCATCAATTATGAGTTTTAAGAACAGGATAGACAAGCTTAAGTCATGACTTACACTGGTATGGCTGGGTGCGGTGTCTCTAAATCCCTTTCAGACCTTAGCACAAATACAAAACAAAGGGTCATGAGTGAACACACCACCACTTCCCTACCATTCTTTAAAACAAGTTTTATTTATTTGCACAGTTTGTTTTCCTCCTACTCTTTAACTGCACTGGGTATCCATGATAGTCCATAGCCCTTCAAAGAAATTTTGGAGGTTTTTTAAAGAGAACACTGGGTTATGTTTTGCTGCAATAAAGCAAAGTGTATCTGTATTGCAATACATAAATCAAAAGAGTTTAAACTCTCTTATTTGAAATATTGTCTGCTTCTTAAGTGCAACTGGACCAATCCTTTAAATATAAACACAGCAGAAGTTAAATTGAATGTGTGAAGAAGGATCAGGACAGTTTTGGGACTCTTAAACTTTCTGCCTGTATAATATCTAGCATTCTTCTTTC
>NW_010098053.1:4429-37823 GCF_000699245.1 Pterocles gutturalis
CCTTCTTCCATCCCTGCTTCATGCAGTGGCTCACACTTGCCCTCTCTCCCTTTGCTGACACGGTCCTGAGGACAGGGACGAGCCTGGGCCAGGACGGGGCTCGTTCCCATGGGAAGAGACTGAGCTTCCCCTTTTTGGTCCCACGAAGTCCTGCTGCCTCCTACTCAAGTAGAAGCCCTCAAGTCTATGGCTCCCAAGAAGCACCTGGGAGCTGTCAGTACCCACAAACCCATCTCCCACCCCAGCAGTGACAACAGAAGCATCGCTGGGTACACCAGCAGAAGGCAGGAACTAGCCCGTTGTCAATGGTTGTGTGTCTTTAATACACTAGAGGGACAGAAGGCTCTGAAAATCGTGGTGAGTTCTTTGACTCGGAACCACACACAGTTTTAAAGTTGTGCAAATATGCACAATGCGTGCAATGCACACTTTGAAGAAAAAAAATCAAGAGAATTCCACTTATTGCCATTGGTTGCTGAACTTGAGCAGAATCTTGTTTATTTCTTCTCTCAACCAGCAAACCCCTCTCCAGATTGATGCTATGCAACAAAATGGTAAACATTTAATAAAGTATCAGGGAATTAACGCAAATGCTAACAATAACCTAAATTATCTAATAGTTGGGTTCCATGCCTGCATTTTATATTGCATATTTATATTTTATATTCACACGTGAAAATGAAATTCTGTTAAATTAGGTTGACAGACATAGAATGAGTTTCTCTGAATGCAGCTTTTTCAAAAAGCTCACTTACAGTTCATCTCTCCCTCGCTCTCATAAAATGATTTCATCTCAAGCTATTAAAGTGGAAGAATTTCAAGAATTTTTCAAATTGGCTGATGGAGACTAGTTTGACAGTGGCATGATCTTCTATTTTCAAGAGAAATTATTCCCCAGAGAGAACAGTGTTGTTTCCCTTTTGTATATTTACTTACCTTGATTTTTTATGGGTAATGCCCTCAAAAGCTGGAAGTGCATATAGCTCCTTTGCAAGAATATTATAAATGGATGTTTATGTCAGGCACTAAATATCTTTATTTCTTTAAATAGCAACACCAAGTCAAGGAACAGGAATAAACAGGAAGCACAAGCCTGGACCAGTGATGGATTTTCCCTTTGCTACAGCAACATTTTTTGTTTTATTTTCTTTTTTTTCTCCTTATTGCAATTGCAAATGAGTTCTTCCACTATGATTTCTGCAGAAGAAGGTGCTGCTCCCAGTGCAGCACCAGCCCCGTGCTCACCACGCAGGCTAAACCCCTCAGTCCCGGACAAAGCCCCTCTCTTGTGGGCACTGGAGCTCCACTAGACATTAACAGGTGGTGTCAGCCAACACGACAGGCAATAAATAGCCAAAGTCACTGCACCTTCGAGGACACCCTGACAGCATTTCTGCTTTCTAAATCCTGTCTAACTTGGCAGCACTGCTTGTAGCCCTTCAGATGCAAATCCATGCTGCTGGCTTTACCGGCAGACCCACAGGCAGGTACTGGGACGTGCCAGATGTCGCGCGAGGCTGGTTCTGTGCTCACAGGCAATGGCCGTGCAGAGCACGTACAATCCCATGCCAAACTCAATGCGCAGAAGTTTTGGCGCCCTGCAGTCCCTGCATCCCACACACCAACAAATGCCGGGACTCCCTGCAGCTGCCTGATGACCCACCAGCATAACTGGCTCCCAGGCTGGGACCATGGCTCAGAAATGGCAGAAAGTGCCCTGAACTGAGGGAGCAGATTAGGTTCCCAAAGGTCTTGACTCTGCTTCCTTCATGCGACAAACACCCCCTTTCTTTTAGAGGCTCCAGCCTCAGCCATGCGTGGAGATAAGCAGTCAGCTCCATCACCCACTGCAGAAGATGTAAAACCTCCCTTCTCTGGGTGTCATTTTTATGGATGATCATCCTACCATAAAATCACTGAGAGCAGATCCAAGTGCTGGAGATACAAAACAAGTCTACTGCTCGCTACAAAAGGATGCTCTCTTATGCAGCGTTTCTTCATCACGTTTAACTCTATGCTGGACAAAGCAAATGACGTTAAGTCAAACAGCAGGGTGATGTCATAGTCAAACAGCATAGGACGATGTCACTGCAAAACAAACCCACCAACCAACCAGCCAGCCCAGAAGGTTATAGCATGGGTTGAGAGCTCGTGAGCAGAGCCTGGTACAAAGTCCATTGTAAAGCCCATAAGTAAAGCTAAGTTTGTTTTTTCTGTGTAGTCTAGAGAGTCTTGCAGAAGTTGTTTTGACAACTCTGTCTTGTATAGCCCGGGAGACTCTAGGACACTACATGAAATTCAGGACACAACAGATCCTGTACAATTGGGACAAAAGGAGAGGTCTGTTTTTTAAACAGGGATTGTAACACAAGTACAAGAGCATGGTCAGGTCACTGTGGGTTTTCCTCTGTGTTAACTGCTGTCTGCTTTAAAGGCTGTTAATCCATTATTCGGTACCTCTTTTTAACCTTAAAAAACCCCTAAAACACAGGCAGTGGGTAACAAGAGACTTCAGAGATACACCTGGTTAGTACTTGATGACTTCCATCTTTCAGACCCAGACTGAATGCCGAATCACCCTGGCAATTGCATTTCTTGTAGTTATCAGCCCTTCTCCTTTTTTAAAATACATCTTTCTGACAGCAGCCCACAGCTAGTATTTCCTTTTCATTCTCTGAAGTGCAGAGCACTACAAATACATCATTTAGCTTTGCTGCAGTCCGTTCTGTCCCTTTGATCATCTCCTTTACACCCTTCTGCATTTCTGCTTCCTTCCCGCATGTGCAGTACATCAAAAAAGAGCTTTGCAGCAAGTACCTTGGGCTCTTCAGGGTGGCTTTTTGCAGGGACAGAATCCTAGCTGGTGTAAAACAGCACAAACACCACTGAAGTCAGCAACATTACCATATTTAAACTAGCTAAAATTCTGACCCTAGTCCTTATTTCAAAATGCCTTATAAGTCAACTAAAGCTTTAAAATTATCTTCTTGGACCCCCGACTGCTGGCTCAGAAATTTCCTTGCAGAAGTGTTAAACTCAATTGCAGTCCACTACTTTGTGACTCAAGGAGCAAACCATGAACAATGATGCTCCCTTCTTCCTTCCATTCATTGTGCCCCCTTAAGAAATGGTTTATGATGCCAAGAAACAGTTTTTCTAATAGCACCTAGACTGGACAGTCACTTCTTGCATTTTACAAACTTAAACCACTCCCCTTTGCATTTGGCTAGTTGTTAGCTGATAATTTTTTGCATATATTTATAAAACCTAATTATAAAGCATTTTACCTCTTTCAAATGCTTCAAAACCAAGCAATTTCGTAGTATTACCATGTCACAAGTGTGGGTATCTCCAGCTCAGAGACTGCCAGTGAATGAACTCGGGAAAAGCTGCAAAGGACGTAGCATTAGGCTCCGGGTGATGGGCAATCCTGGCTCCCTGTCCTGGAGTTTGGCTTTCACTGAACACTGCATGGTTTCCACGAGTACAGTAATTTGAACAACACATAAATAACCTGAAGAAGAGAAATACTAGTTGTCCTATTTCATAGATTAGGAACAGGAGCCCAAGACAAAAGTAACACATTCAAGATCAAAATATCCCAAGCAGAAGTTAACTCCGTATTTCCAGTCCCTGGATAATGATCCAAGTGGTGGACACCCCTTAGCTCTACTCTCCCTCATACAGAAAGAAAAAAAATCAGCCCTCAGATAACTGAGTGTGTTAGATCTGATGCAGTGTATGGTGATATAGGTAAGATTAACACACACAATTTTACCATTCCAGAAGCTGACAGTCACATTCCTTACCCAGTTGGCAGGAGACATGAACTGGGAAAAAGGATTTTCTTTGCAATTCTTCTGCGCTGAGAATTGTTCCCGAGTAATAAGAGCTCCTCTTTTCTCTCTACAGAAATCTCAGCCTGTTAAATTGCTCTTGTGATGGCTGAATCCCCATTTCAGCTACAACAGTGGAAGCGCTGCAGGCAGGGCAATGCCCCCAGGAGAAGAGCGCTTCTCAGTTCACGGGATGATGAAACACATGCGAACTCTCCGTGCTCCAGCCAGCTTCTGGGAAACAATTTCTCTGTGCCTCAGTCTGATGTTGCACTGCCTCAGTACTGCTTACTCCTCTCCTTGGAAAGAAATCACTGCTGTTTCCGAAAAAGAAGAAAAAACAGCTCCAGTGGAGCAGATAACTTGGCGAGTAAAGGAGCAGACACTAACTAGCCCTAAAACTTCACAGAGGAGCATCGCTGAAACATACCTCAGCATCTACAGTTTGAATTCAGGTTTTAAAACCACAGAAACTTTGGTGTATGTCCATGTGGAACGGTTTATGTTGCTCAAGCACCACTTGACCAATTTGACTAATTTTGACTAATGAAGAAATAAAAATGCAAACCAGCTCCATGACAACCAGCACATGAGTGAGCAAACTGCCCAACTGTGCCTTGATAAAGCTCCTTCCTCTCCCCTCATTGTGGTTTGAAGGTCGCTTGTTTTAGATAAGCACATGAAGTCATAAAAGGAAGATTCTTTTAAAAGCTTGTTAACATTTTTCCCTTTATTTTGGCATGTCCGCGAGGAGCAAGAGCCAGACTAATAAACTAACCAAGAAAGGATAAAGTGCTCAGCCTGCCCAAAATGAAAATGCCTAAAACTTTTTCCTCCCCTCTCTCTCCCCACTCCCTCCCTCCCCTCCCACGGTTCTCCCGGTGACGCCTCCCCTGAGCCAGCGTTACCTAACTTTTACACAAACACGCAGTTCCCATAAGCATCAACTTTAAACAGCTCTGGCTGGCTGTCTGATCACGTCTCGTTTTAGGGGAGCAGAGGCAAAGAGCTACTACTGAGGGGTCACCAGCAGCTCTGCAAGGTAATCAGCTTGTTGAATTTTTACTTTTCATTTACAATGCCTAACCGGTGGTTAAGTAAAAAAAGCTTCCTGGCAAACTATCTTGCTGGAATTTGTAGTAGGAGAAAAGTCTCAGTACAAACTCAAAAATAGATTAAATAGCACTTTGGCTTTTTTGGGGAAAAGAGAGACAGTTTTTAAGATCAAGATCTAGTGTGAAATACAAAATCACTAGTATTTCTCTGTCATGGGTGTCAGTTGTATGTGTTTAAACATACGTATGCATTCTGATTTAATTTCAATTCATCACATTAGACAGATTTAGAAAGCAGCAGTCCCCTGGGACCACGCTTCAGCTGTTTTGCTCAGCCCTGCCACAGGCTGCGTGCCTTTCTCTCTAGCCCTACTGTTGCAAAAAGCCCTTAATTCTCTGTAGCTTCTTACACCTTTTGCAGGCTCTGAATTGTCAAGATGCTTCTGCTTCTTTCTCTGGTCACTGGGCTTGCCCTGTCTGCCTCTGGTGTCATGACAGACAAGGAAACTGGTCCAAGCCAAGAGTCATTTCATGACATACAGAAAAAAGTGAACGACCTCTGGCAGAATTTGCTGTATCCAGTAATGCCTGGTAATGAGACTGATGGGATGATTTACGCCACTTGTGAAATGAAGCCCAGCTCCAAAATAGATGCTGACAAGCCACAAGTAACTGGACAAGTCTTATTCAGACAGTGTTACTCATACGGAAGATTAGAAGCCATTTTTTACTTGGATGGGTTTCCGTTGGATAATAATCAATCTGGTAGAGCTATACACATCCACGAGCTTGGGGATCTCAGCAACGGCTGTGATGCTACAGGAGGACACTATAACCCTTTCAGCGTGAACCACCCCCGTCACCCAGGGGATTTTGGCAACTTTTTTCCTAAAGAAGGCAAAATCAGAAAATACAAACCAAATCTCTTTGCCACTATGTTTGGTCCATATTCAATCATGGGCAGATCCGTTGTGGTCCATGAGCAGGAAGACGACATGGGCAAGGGCAACAATAAGGCCAGTTTGGAAAATGGAAATGCTGGGAAACGGCTGGCTTGCTGCGTGATCGGGATATGCAGCAAGAACTTGTGGGAAGAGAAACTGTCTGAGGTTACAGACAAGAAGAAGAGAGGGCTCAACAAACGAGCAGAAAACCAGGCTTAAGTGAAGACCAGCAAGCCAGCTACAGCCTGGGCAGCACAAATGTACCTTAGGCTGTGCCACCGGCCATGAAGATATATGGCTAAAGCATTCCCATTTCCACTTGCTTGCTCCTCTGAGAAATGTGTATCACTTTGTAGAGCCTCTTTTCTGTAAGCCCATCAATAAAAACAGCATCAACTCAACATTGTGATATATTTTCTTGAAGAGAAAAGATTCCCTTTTATACAGTTTGGGAGTTGAATGCATGTAAGAGTGCTAAAGGATATGGCTGATCATCTGTAAAGAGTCTGTGTGCTGTAAGGGACTCTTAAGGGATTGTAAGTTAGATACCAAAGGAAAAAAAAAGGAAATAACTAAGAAACCGCCTCTTGTTAGATACTATCCTGTATTTAGCTGCAAATCTGAAAGGTAAAAAGATCTTTATGCTTTCGACTGTTTTGGCTGTTGTTTTGGCAAGACCGAGATAATGGACTTCCCCTAAAAATAAGTGAAATTACAGATATTTCTGTTTTAAACTTTATATCCTTTATGTTATTCTCCTTGTAGTTTCAGGTTTTATTCTCAAACATGTATAAGCTTCTTAACTATTTTAAAATTCACATGGCTATAGCTGAGTCCTACTGAAACCAGACTTAAAAGAAATATTCCAGTTTACCATCACTCCCCAGGAAAAACTCCCTAAAGCTTCTAGTTTGTGCCTGTTAGTAACTAGGTTGTATACAAAAGTTTTACTGCTGCTTAGATAATGATGCTAAAGTTAGCAGATCAGAGATAAATATTATTTTCAAAGCCAAAAAATACTGAGTGTGTTTCTTGATACAAAAAATGTCAGAAGTCAATTTAGACTGGGAGAAGTGACAGTGAAAAGATTTAAGTCAGATAATTTTCAAACTTAAAATTCTCACTCAATAAAGCTTTACCTTTTTAATTTAACACAACTCACTGAAAATACTAAAACACTACTCATGAATATCATTTATCTGATACTGAGAAGAGAAAAGGAAGCAAGCAGGTAGAACAAGCTTATCAGGAAATGTTTTTATTAAAGATGACAAAATGTATTAATATAGTTGAATCATGTTGTGCAGTTAATCCAGGCAGCAACAAAAGATGTTTGCAAATAAATTAAACTGCATAATTTAGAAAGTAAAACTACAAAACAGAAGCTGGTAAACAAAATCCTATCTTTTATTAATGTAGCAGACTTTCAACTTAATCTCAATTAAGATTTTGAAATACATTCCTGAGCTCATACGGATTAAAGAAATTCCACTGTCTTTATTATACAAATTCCCATATGCTTAAAATTAGTCTTACTTAGAAAAGAAGCAGCATTCTAAAAGATGCTTCTTAGTCTGACATTTTCACACACTTATTTTACAAATTCAGTGAACATTGTTTTTCAAATTACCACAACATCGTACTGTCAAATGAAATCTTTCTCACAGATAATGTGTGAATTCACTTTCAGGTGAGACAACCTCCTTAAAAACTATTTGCAAAATGCATCTTCTCCATACCCCCGCCACAACATTCCGTTCCCAGTTTGCTTCCCCAGTGCCCAACACCAAAAAAGGCTCGTATGTCTGGATGCAATTTCTGCATTTTTGAAGTCCTAGACAAAGAGAACACAAATCTGAAAAAAAACACCAAACAAAACCAAAACACCTTTAAGTAGTGCTGATTCCACAACAAAACACTAATTAATTTACTGGAAAAAAAAATCATCATTCTAATAGTGCAACAATATCAATTACAGCAATATCCAAGGAAGATACTGACAAGAATGTTAAATTAGTTATCACATAGTGCAGCAAAGATGTCTTACTTTTACAAGTCTCCTGACTTTGAAGTCTTGTGTTCCTGGGAGAAGGCTAAAAATGTAGCTAGAATACACATTCACTAGGGCAGAAAGGAGAAGGACAGCACTGCAGTAGTGATGCATCACTAAAAATGAGGTTTCCAGAGATCTAGATATCTCTCTGTAATTTAGTGATTGCAAAGATATAAAAATGGCATCTAAGAGGGAGAATGGTGTGAGGATAATTACCAAGATCTCCTAACTGTTGCTTTGTACATCATCACTATGTTCTCACAGAAAAAAAAACATACTAAAAAGAATCATTAAATGAGGCACTAAAAAGCTGTTGGTCCAGCACTACTTCTACATGCTCAGATATTTGCAGCAAGCTCTTCCTTAATGAACAGCATTAACTGGCTCTTAAGGGACCAGGAGCAAACGCCAACTCACATAACTGTGGGTCAGGGAACACAGAGGACAGGGAAACAATATAACACCTGAACATTTCAGAGCTCAGCTATGTGAAATCTTGACCTTCTTACATGCTTGCTAGTTCTGACTGCATTGATACTTAGCTCTGTGCAGGACTAGTCTGTGAAAGATGAAAATAATACATCTTGAATAAAATGCTACTTCATGTGACATTCAAGCATTAAAGGAAAAAATCCTGCCACACTCTCCCAGAGATTTCAGTTTCTGCAGCTATTTCTCTTCTGACTTGACAGTACAGTCGTATAAATGAGTCAATAATGCAGTCAGATAAAATTAATGGGAACTGCAAAACAATCTTTCAAATGCTTAAACTCTTCTTGTATTCTCAGGTGATGAGGAACTTAAATGGTGATCAGGATAATGAAAGAAAAACTTTCTACTGCTTCACTATCCTAACACGCTTAAGTATACAGATGGTTTTTGTTCCTAAGGGCTGCTGCTTAGTATCAGTGAAATGCTGCAATGTCAAATTGCCTTTAAAGAGAAAGGAAACATATTTGAGGAGCACTGTGAGTGTGGCTTTACTGCCTGCAGACAGACACTCAAAGGGTTACATGAATGCACCTGCTAGGGAAAATACATGAGAACAGAGACATGCTGCATTTTTCACCTTCCCACTATCATTCCTTATATTTATATGTAATAATTTACATACAGCCTTTCTTCTGCTGAATAAAAACTCTTCATGGACTCTGACACCTTGATTATGGCAGCACCTGCTAACTCATCTTCCATATACAGAAGAGTTTGTCAGTATTGCTAATATAAACTCTGTTTATTCAGTAGCTGACAAGTGGGCTGTGAAAATTTGCAGCTGGCAGTTATTTGTGAAAGAAAGACTCAATCTGGGAGGGATTTTCCTTTTTATTAGAAGTATTTTATTAAATTTGGTTTAATTCTCTCTGATTGGTTTCAAGTTCTAGGCGTGAGAAATGAACATTTACAGACAATTAGGTCCCAAGCCAGCAGAAAAATTGCCTTGACGGCTGGTGGCCCATAGAAGCTCCACAGCTGCAGAGACTATTCCTTATGCTACAACAGGAGAGGAAGGACGTACCTCCCCTTCTCCAACAGCTGCTAACTTCAACCTTAAGTATTCCCTTGTTGCTGCCTTCCTAGGAGCAGAGTGGCACAGCTCCAGCATCAGGAGCAAGCTAGGGAATGACACAGCAGCCTCCCTTTTCCCCAGTTATTATAGGAAGGAATGTTTTCCTATAACTAAACATCATCAAGGGAAGAAGTTTAAGAAAGCAACAACAATGCAAATAAACCTTCTACCACACCACAGACTGGTGAAATGAGGAGGAAAGGAAGTTATTCTTATTCAAAAACCTAAGAAAATAAAAAGACACAGATTTCTTCAAAAAGGAGGACACAGATGGAGCAGGCTGTAATCTACCACCCGTTACTCAGCTGGAGAGCTGTTCCAGCTCCTGTAGGTTGAGGAATGCAATTCCAGTAACTGAGAGAGCCAAGCAGGTGGACTGGTCCTCCTCTTGCTGTTCTCCTTCCTTTGGAACAGCATTGCTGCTTCTCACAGCAAGAATTCTGGCTTCTCTGATGATGTTTCCTTCAGAGCTTCATTAAATTGGGTTCTCAGTATCTGGTGAAATAATTCCCTGTATTTTCATGAGATTAGCTGGGAGAGGAAAGGAAAAATTTCATACAGTTGAGAAGATATAAAGGTTTGAAATGAGAGAACTATATACATGCAGGAATGGTTTTCGGAAACTTCCTATAAGAGAATAGTGATTTTATTCTAAGGATGCACTTTCAGTCACTATATGTAAAGAGAGATAGAACACAGACTGAGAAAGAATCAAAAGCTTGCACCCTTAAGATGCTTCTCCATTTTATCACTCCAAATTTTTCATCCTTGAAAGATACTTCTAACTACTAAAATACAGCCCAGCACTAGGACCACACATGTTACAGAAGCCTAGTGATAACATGATAAATCATTATCACTGGTCTCTTTGGTACACTAATGTAAGTTACATCAATGTACAATTCTACATCTATGTAGAAACTTAAAATCATTACAAAGAATCAACATGATTAAACCTCATCAGCTGCAAATTCTTTCCCTTAGGTAATTTACATTTTTGGTACACTGTAGGCCAAAACTAACAGAAAAGCATCTTTATTAGACAAAAATTAATGGATCAATGTAAAAATCAACCCATGCGGCACACTGTTTCACTGATCATATTTGCAGTAGCACAGACACTGCAAAAAGATTACAGTGAGATGCTCGAGGGCCTGGATTTCATACCTCAAGCCAAACTGTTATCCAAATATTCACAGTTTTCATCAGGATCAGATGGTTTCTTGTTTTCGGATTCAGGGAGCTCCTCAAAGCTGTTATCTATGTGTGCAGTTGTAACACTGAGCCCTCCATGCCTTCCAGGGACCTCAGTATGCACTACATCCACAGTGCTGCTATTTTGATTGCCTCTTTCATTTATAATTTCACAATCGCTCTCTGAGGTTTCGTCGTTGTCTTTCAGGGCCTCGGTTTCAGCTGTCTGTTCGTTCTCTGAGTTTGAGGGATTTGTGGGATCAGATGGGTCAGGGCTGGAAAGTGGGAACTCTGCTTCAGATGAGCCATTAAGCTCTGCTCCAACCGTGTTCTGCTCCCCTGCAGAAGTGCCTACTCTTTTCCCTTCCAGTTCTGCAACTGCCTGCTCTGTCAGTTTAATTATCTGACTTCCGAGCTTGTTTATTGCTTCTTCCTTGGAAGGTAGCTGGGGTAATGAAGGATAAAAATGTTTATTTTGGTTTCTGCTATTTAAGTTTGTTCCCTCTGGAGCCAGGGACTCACTTGCAACAGCACAAGTTTCATCATGTTCGCCCTTCTGTTCTGCTGAAAGAGAAATGAAAAGCAAGATGCTCTAGTCAGTCACAGGTATTTATTATGTATCTCACCTGAAGACCATCACCACCAGTACCAGACCACAGAGATGTTTACCTCAGTAAGGAATTTCTAAGAGTGATTCCCAATCCCATCCCAGGCCCACTTCTCAGATGATAAGCAATCAACACTAAGTTTCTTGCTGGATCTGGCCCTGGTTTGGGCCCTGTCTTTCCCCAACACTGACAATTCTAAAAGAGTCACAGCTGACACCACACTGTAGAACAGCAGGGTCAGGCAAACTTTTTCAAAGGAATATCAACTCTAAGCAAGGCACTCAGCTACAGAAATTTTTGTCACAGCTTACATCAATCCCCACATCACTACCACTTTCGGGGATCAACACAAGCTCCATTTATTTGGAGCTTTTCACAGGCTTCCATCCAATAATAATGTCCTGCAACATTTCTTCTAACATAGAAGATTATTCTAATTTGGGTAACAGAATAAAACAAAACAGCAGCGGAAGTATTTTAAATACACCATTATACCAAAAGGCAAACATTGAACAAAGTGTCAGAATAGAGAAAACAGCAATGTGTAAACAAACAGCTCTGTGAGAGAGAAGTCGTCCTCAGCTACAGACAAAAAGCCTCACTGAAAACAAGCTTGTGAAGGCAAGTAACAAAAATCAGGAAATACCAGAGGTACAGCTGCCATTGACAGCTTAAAATGACTCATTGTGCATATGCATTACCTTTTAGTATACGAGCATTTACTGGACTTCTCCCACAGGAATCCTGCCTCACACAATGCATGGCACAGCCTGGCTGCAGGGAGGGATCACAGCTATACAGCACAGGAGTTGGGAGCTGCCAAGTGAGTGAGACAAGGGTTGGCATCAAGAGAACAGACACTCTTCCTACCACTAAGGAAGCTAGGAACGCTACTCTGAAGACCTGGAATTTAAGTCTGTGGAAAAGGCAGGGATAAATTAACTTTCAAAAGGTGATCACCCACCGGGTCTAATCCTCATTAGCTGAGCACTCAGCTGGAAACCTAGGAGCTGGAGTTGCAGTACTGCTCTGCTCATGTGAGCACACACAGTGCTCCAAAATGAGACAAAATTTATATACCTCAAAATCAGCAGTCAAAATTAGCGGGGACTCTACCTCACTCTTTGTGTGCCTCAGTTTCCTCCCTCTACAGTGGGGCAACACCATCCCATTACCATGCTACAATGTTCTGAAGATAAATTATTTCAAAGTGCTAGAACACCAGAGAAAAGTTCATAGAAACCAGTACTTTTGTCTTCAGGGAATGCTTGAAATAGTGCACAGGCATTACAGCAGGAACAGTGCACTCAACAATGAAGAGGAAAAACCCCAATAGCTGTTCGTTAGCAGCTGTGATGCTCAAGTACAATCTATCCTGTGACACTTTCCATCCTGTTCATCAGATAAAGTGAGATTTAGTGGCACAAGACAGTCTTTAATTCATACGATTGTACTATGTCGTTATGCATTTTCACAGAACTGCACTGTATATTCTACAGACTTCTAGCATCCGGCTTAACTGAAACAATAAGTACAGACTAAAACAGGCCTTGATGAGATCAGGGTAAGCAGACAGATTAGATAAAAAAAGCTTGAAAAATCCCTCTGGTTATCTGTAGATGTAGCTAGAACAACATTTGATGTATTATAGAAAGTTCTGATAAAGAATGTATGTTAGTGCAAAAGCTAAAAATATTTCCTGGGCCAAACAAGTACCAAATTCCAATGGTACTATTTAAAGGACCATAGCTGACTGACATGACATCAGGCCTAGTATTTAAAGATACATAAGAATTTCATTGCTATTCTGCTTATCAACTGTTTTCACTGAACTGATCATTCAATTAATAGGAAAATAACAGTGGTTTTGTTTTTATTTCTGTAATACTTTTAAAACAAGGACATACTTGCTTGGTAAACAAAGACAGATGAACACATTCCTATTTTCTTCCCAGCTGCCAAGCTCCCCCAGATTTTGGAGGTACACTGTATGAATGAAAAATTGCAATATGCACCAAGCTCCTAAAACTCAACAGCAGTCATTCTCTATGCAGAATGCCACAAAAGGTGACTCAGTGTATCACTCCCACATAGCTGCTGACTGCAGAGGAGCTGAGTGACTCCAGGCACAGGGACATGCCCTACAGCTGAAAACACACTGCTTCCCTTCCAGGCTTTGAAGGGAAGATGGCAGCCCCAAACATCCCCCAGGAAAAGGATCTGGAGCAATGGAAGAAGTTATTGTTGCTCCATCTACTGCTAGAAGCTATGGTGTCCCTTGTACAGCTGGTGGCATATATGTGCTCATCTATGTCACTGGAAAGTGGATGCAGTTTAAACAAACTATCATAGAGGTGGGTTCTCACTGCAGGTTATCAGGTATACTGGGCCACACGCAAAGGAAAAAGCAAGCTGTTTGTGCAGGCAGAACAGTGATTTCTTAACCTACTCCAGTTTAATGACAGGATTCCTGTGATTGATCTTGGCTCTGTTAGGTTATGGGATGGGGAGGAGGAAAGAGGGTGATGAGCTGCTGGGAGCCGATTCTTCCCATGACTGCCACAGGCCTAATCCTTGTCTGCCTTCTCCTCTGCAAGGCTGATTTTTTCTACTCTTTTCTTCCCCTGCCTAGCTCTTTGCTCCTGCATTATATCCCTTTGTTTATCCAGTCCCTACACTCAGTCTGCCCATTTCTCCTCCACCTTTCAATCTTTTTTTGTCATACCTTGCTTTCACTGTCAGCATTTTGATTCTTCACTCCTGTGCTCTGACTCTGCTCAGTCAGATGCAGGTCCCCCCACTCAGAATTCCTTCGACTCTGTCAATCTCCATATACTCTAGTCGTCCCATCACTTAAGAGTCCTGACCTCAGCCTTCCTTTCCAAAAGGTTTTGTTCCCTCTGGGTTTACATTTTCGTGAAGGAATGGTGCATACAGAGTTTTACCAGTGTTGGTGGAACTAAGCAAGAATCATTGGTTTGGTTTTTTGTTGTTTTTAGCAGATGAGATTTGAAAGTAGATAGTTTAGAATGGGGTGGAAACTCCAGCCTGTTTTCTCAGGGTGGAAACCCGTTCCCCTGATTTCAAACTCCTTTCAATTACAGATACACTAAATACTTCCATGTTAAAAAAAAAACAAAAAACAAAACACCAAAAACCAAAAAGCCCAAAAAATACAGACAAAGAAAAAAACACCAAAAAACACATTATCATCATAATTTAACACAAAAAAAGTGATTTGGCTGACATTAAAAAATTCAGCTGAAGTAGAAAACACAGCACGGAGAGCTTCAGCCCAGAGCTAAAGTTTGGCAGTGTTACAAGGCAACAGAAACAACGTCTGATGAGATCTGACAGGCAGCTTTAATCAAAACTGTAATACCAGCATCGCCTAGAACAAACACATAAAGGAAAAAGCATAATGACACCAAGTAAATGCTTTCAATAACTGCAGGTTTAATTAAAAATCAATGATTAAGCAGGCAAAAGAGACTATTTATGAGTTATTATTACTCACCGGACAACTATTCACTAGTTTAACTTCCTATTTTTGTCACAAATATCAGCTGATCAAGATTATAAAAAACAACCAGTCTGGCTGTCAAGTTTTATCAGATGATGACATGGATAATAAAGTGAAAATTAAGCTACAATCTATCTAATTTTATGACTAACCAAATAAATTGTTTATGATGCTTCATGATTAGCTGAGTAAGATGTGGACATACCAAAATGTTATGCCCATTAAAGAGCTTATGCAAATGCCAATAGACAAACATAATAATACATCTCCCATTCATTATGAAAAGCTAAGGAAAAAAAACCAAGCTAAGGAAAAAAAAATCAAAACACTATCTTTTGCTATTGTCAAAAGTTCAGCTTGACTTTGGAGACATGTTAAAGCTTGCTATTGGGGAAGGATTTTTAACAAAACACATGCAAGACTATAAAAAAAGCAGTCAGTTTCTCTGGGAAAACAAGTGAGATATTTCAATTTACTGGGTGCAATCAGGAAGCCTTTCATCTAGATATCAGCTATAATGCAGGAAAGTGCTAAGCCAGTTCCACAGCCTGCTTTCCTACTGTGCATTTTAAGAGAGGAGAAAAGAGCAGGAGGCAGTTAACTGAAACATAGATGGCATGAAAAACTTCTCATAGTATCAAGTTATCTGTTAGGAGAATTCTTTGAGGTGTAAGACCTGATCCTTAGCCCTGTGCAATCTATTCAGCAGTAATTTTTCAGTCGTTTCTTTGCTATTTGTACTGGGACTATCTATCCATTTCACTTGTGGATGATTTATTCAATCTCTGTGACCACTAAAACTTTGCCTTCTGCTATCCCAGAATGAAAATTTATTACTTTGTATTTGGAAAGAAATGAGTGCTTAGCTCTCATCATGTTTTTTTACATTCCAGCTGCTCACCTTGTACTTCAGTTTTCTGTGGCTTATCAGTGAATGCTAACAATGGTGACCTGGACCGCTGTATAACAGGCAGGGTTGGGTCACTGAATGTTATGGTATCCCTTCCACCTGAAACAAGCAAAGTGTTAGAACCATTAATTCACTAATTACATCCATTGTGCAGTAGTGATATTCAAACATATACTACTTTTTTTTTTTAATGTTATTGAAAAATGCAGAACAGGAAAAGCATCTCAAATGATCCTTCTACAGCATGGAAAAAACCACACTACTAAAGTTGGAATGTGCAAGTCAAATACAGAAAAGGCATATGTTTGTACCTGCACTACTGAGTAGAAGACAGATTTTGAAAGAATATCGGGTGCTGTATGCAGCAAATTGCATTAGCAATTAGCATTCAATTCAGAATATTAATAATCAGATCATACCAAAAGTGCTAGAAAGAGTAATGGATCATTTGCATGCTATTACCAGCAAGTGTTCAGCACTGACTTTTTACTCTCTGTTACTCTGCCTCAGTGATGAACCTGCTCGTATCACACATGTAGTTTTACACTACAGACTCACACACATATTCTCTTACAATGCTGCCTTAAAAAAATATTAAAAGCTTGGCATAACTAAGAACTGAGGGAGCAAACAAGTATACATTGCTGGGGAACAGGAGGGATTTTAATCTGAAAATTCCAAAAACATTTCTGAGAATTTTTGTTTTAAGCCAAGTGGAAAGGGGCAATTTTCCAGCTCTTTTGCAGACAAAATAGTGCAAGAAACTCTTCATCTGAGGACTCTGCTGTAGATGCCTAGTCTTTACGTATTTTAGCAATACAGAAAGCAACACCTGCAGATCCTTTAGGAAGTCCTCCAGTATTCAGGATGCTCATGTATTTAGTGACTGATGCTACCTTAAACCTAGAGGGGAAATGGTAGGAAATGTGCAAGATCAGCTAAGCGTGGTGTTTGTGTGGCCTCCAGAACAACTGCCAACCGATAAGTAATGGTGGGGGAGGCAGCACGCTACTACACTATTTATCTCCATAAGAACAGACATTTATGTAACAACCACTTCTCCCCTCTAAATCTGTTTGTACGTTTCACCTTAAGGCAATATCCTAAATCTAATCACCCATCCAAGACAAAGACTTTCAAAAGAGCACCAGGTCAGGAGATACCTGTAATAAATCCAGCTCTTAGAAGGTTCTGGTACCTACTAAGAAATAATGAAAGTCAAGCTGTTCCCATGGAATCTAACTGGACTACCCCAATCCCTAACTACTTTTGAAAGTACTGGCTGTAAATACCCTGATCCTGAAGATATTAATGACATTTTTATAGCCTTAATGTGTTCAGGTATATACTGCAGCAATATGAACACAATTAATGCTTTTGAAACATGGATTTTTGTCAAGCATTTATCCCCCTGTCAGGTATGCATCAGAATTCTGTCTTCACCATAGCAAGTAATTAAAAAAAATATTAACTAACAGCAAGTGGAGAACTCCCCCAGTGTAAGACAAAATTAACTAAAATGAGAAGAAAAAAGGCAAAACAAATCTGATGGCTATTTCAAAATACAAAAGCCCCTAGAAGAATGTACTTTAAGTCCTTAACAGTGAAGGAATTTTGTGTTAGAAGAACTAAATCATACAGGGAACTAGTGGTATGAAAATATCCAATAGATATTCATACACAGTCAAAAGTAGCCACATATCCAAAAAGATACAAAAGTCTCTAACAGAGGAAGTAAAATTCCAAAAGATGATGAACAAAGAATTGGAGGGCGGGGGGAGGGAGCTTTAACAGTAGAAAGCAGTCTTTTTCTTCTTCTTCTTTTTTTTTTTTTTAAATAAAAAAAGTAAAGCCTGAGCTAAAGTCCCTCAAGATTGCAAGACAAGCTTCAAAGAAACTTCTTGACTTCCAGCCAGCATTTACACAGTAAACACATTCGCTTTCACATTTCTCTCTGAAAACCAACTTGGTTACAGAAAATAGAGCTAAGCTCAGTATCCACACATCCAAGCAACAGATGTGGCCCAGAAAGTCTGATGCATATTTATTTATTAAGAGTGACTCACATCCATTCATGAAGGAGGGACATGGGGGTATTGCTGCACTATATTCTGTGAATCATGATCTGAAGTTGGATTATATACAGGGAATTTCAATTAGCTGCTGTGTAAACTCAATTTCATAACTTATACAGCTTTGTGTCCCTCTACTTAATGAATTTTTCAAGGACTTCAGTGAATATACAAATCTCAAAATAAGGAGACAAATAAACTTTCAGTGCTAGTAAATTCTTCATTCTCTTCTCCAGGGTTGGGTATCCTCCGATAACCTCTGCTGTACCCTACCCGCTGTAACTGGCTATACCCCCAGCAGCTGCCGAGCCTGTTAATTCCATCTTGCCTCTGAGCCATGCCGATTACTGCAGAGCAAGAGGCAGCGCCGAAACTTTCTTATCATCCCAAACAGAAAAAGGCTGAGTCATGGTCTACTCTTGTCTTGGGCTATTTTTCAGTGGAAATCTGGAATTTTCAGGAAATTTTAGATTTTTAAAAATACAGAATTACTTATCTGAATGTCTAGTGACATCAAATTGTGAGAGGAATAAGGTGGTGTTTGCTATGTACTATTATTGAATACATTTAGCATATTATGCGTGCATATTGGAACCACAATGTACCTAAGAAAAAGCAAAGAGTTAAATGCTTTTGTGAACACTACATTCTCCGCTTCCTTCTCAAGGCAAGTAGGCTCATAAAAAGAAAACCAAGAGCCAAATCTATGCCCAAGCTTGCTTTCTTTTCAGCAATTAACCTCTCAAGAGACTAGTTTAATTAAAGCCCATTTTCCAAACAGGGGAAGTACCGTTTGTGGGAGGCAGAACTTCTACAGAAAATGCACTATGCTACCAATTTAACCATTTCAAAAATTAAATATGCACTTCCTCTTTATTTAGCTTCCCCATAGTTCATTCATGCATTGTTCAAAAAGCAGATGACAAATATGTCACGTAACAGAACATCAGAAGCGGTCAAACTCTTTCTTCAATAGGATAGTTTATTAACATCATTTTTTAATACCATTTGGAAGATATTAATACCACAGTGACAGCAGATGTTATACATGTTATAAGGACAATGATGCCTACGTATCATTATCTTCAGATTAAAAACCTGCAATTTCTAATGTGTGTTTCTTTCAGTGCTATACTGAACATCAGCTTCCTCTGTGTATTTTTTCCAATGACAAGAAGTTCAGATCACAACCAAATAATATTTTTTTTTCTCTCTGGATTTAAGACTGACTAGATGAGGTACTCTCCATGTTCTGCACCTCACCCAAGACAACATTCAGCTGCACAGCCCACTGGGGTAGTTCTCACACTATTTGTTACACACTGCTGTTTTGTGGAGTGAAGGTTTTCCATGCTCTGAAAAGAAAACTGGTGACCCACCAGGTGTTGCAAGACTCTTACTGACCACCTTGGGACTAGAGTGCACTTGGAAACAAAAGTGCATTCTTGATTTAAAAGGCAAACAGCAAATCAACAAACCTTGGGGCTCAACAGAACTTGCAGTCCAGTGTAAAATTCCTTTACAACTATTAAAGATCATCCTTTCTTACTATTTTCCTCAACTTAAAGGAATTGTCTTGTAGAGCAGCCTTTATTTCTCTTGTGGTCATCTAACTCATTTGACTGAACATCTTAATCTGTTGGATATAAAAATGTTCAAATAACATTTCCATTTATTTACATGCAGTGACAATATTTAATGTACTGCTAAAATCAATTACTAAAAATATATGTCAAGCAGAACCTACTCCCAAATCCCACTGAGACATTGTAGCTCAGGCCTTCAGGCAGCAAAAGAAAGGAAGGAAAGAGACAGTTGTTATTGTATAAACAATGATTTGAAGTCTTATCTACATAGACCAACAATCGTGCAAGATGTTCCCACTGTTCCATTTTTCTTTAATATATTTTGCAAAGATTAGAAATGCTGCATTTATTACTGTATTAATTTCATGGCATTTTAAAAAAAAAACCCTCCAGTGCCTTAAACTGGTGAGTTTGTGATACACATTTGTACTAATGTCAAAACCACATTAGCAGGGTCTTCGACAAATATTTCACCTACATCTTTTGGACAATGTGGGGAGGGAAAAATGCACTAAGTATATTAGGTGACTAACTGAAGAGTAATCCATGGAAACAAATTTGGGACCTTCAGTTCTGGAAAGCATCAATAAGAGAGCCAGTTCGAGAAAGGTGACTGAGAATGCCTACAATGGGCAAGCTAAAGTGAAAATACACTGCACAAGGCCAAGCAGTTGAACAGCATAGGTTTGTCACAAGGTCTCTTCAGCTTTGTCAAATGTTTTCTTCTAGAGGGAAAGGTTTGGTGGAAAAAACACAGAGCCAAAAACCAGAAGCACAAACCACGCTATCTCCCAGTTCCAGTAGCCCTCACAGGAAGCTGTAAACAGCAAGGCTTAATGATGGAAACACCAACAACACAGTAGCATAATTTACAGTGGTTAAAGAAGACACAATTAGGTGTAATGGGAAGAAAAGAAGCAAAAAGTAAATGTAAATTAAACACCACGCATCTTCCTAACAGCGAGGTCTATTAGGAAGCAGATTAATCTCCCATTACTTGAGTAATTCAAAACCAAATACAATACTTAAGATGCTACAGGGAATAAGCCTGTTCTGGAGAGATGGACTAGAAAATTTACGATCATTTACATTTCCAGTTTCTCAGAGTTTATGATTCTACAGAAAAACATTAAAAATACAGCGATAAAATCCATGGAAGTTACAAAAAGTACAAAATTAATAAATAAAATTTGTTTCAAAACACAATGGCCAATATCCTGTGTATCATTTTACACAACTGGTTAAATAAAATAGTTTCATTCTTTTTGCCTACAGACTATGGAAAAATTTTTATTATTTCCAGTATTTAAAACTTTTTTTTTTCAGTATACATATTTGACCTAGAGTTTAAAGAGTCTCAAGATTTTTGGTTTCAACTTAACATTTATTAGAGGTTTCTAATTTTGCAAATGTGCTGAGCAGCACATTTGCAAAATAACTGTCATTAAAAAAATTATACCCAAGCTTTTCTTAAATGCAAATATATCCTTGAAAACTAAATAACGCAAGCCATTCTCTTGAATTTTCACTAACCTGGAAGACTCCACAAGCCAGCAATTTCCAAAGTTCTTAATTTCTTTTCGAGTTCTGCCACTCGGTTACCTAGAATTCTTTGGAAAAAGAAAACAAAAACAAAAGCCAGGGATAGTCAGCTGAGACGAGATTCCTTGTTATACTAAGGTAATCAATGCCCAATTGCTTACATGACTACAGTTGAATTTCCAACTTGTAACTTAACTAGTGCAGTAAACCTGTATACAGTCATCTCTTTTCACTCATGGCAATGGACAAGCTCCCCCAGAGTTTAGAGAAAATGAAATATAGTTATCTAATCTGTGCCACGGTTAAAAAAAAAATCTAGGAGGTACTGGACATTCCATTCAACCTCTGCCCTTCAGTGAAGACAAAGAATAGCAACTCACTATCTCTATTTCCTTGCCTGCAAATATCTCTTCCCAGTCACTTTTACTTTCTCTACAACTAAAACCAGAAGGTAAAAGCTATGCAGACAAAATACAGAAAACTCAAGACAGCATCTGGGTTGTTTTTGAAATTCTCAGACATAATTTTGGCCTAGTCCTTTATTCACAAAGGTTTCTCTGTTGCTAAAATCGCTTAAAATGGCAAGGAATAGCTTTTCTGCTACATCTCTTCTTTTAGTGCTGAACTCTGTTTTCTATTTTACTAAAAAGCTTCAAGCTCTGTAGTGCCTCTATCACCCACTCTTAGTTTTCACTGCATTCCTTCGGTCATCTCTTCTTTTGTATCTGATTCCTACACAAATACTATCTGCAGTTAGCTCTTGTCCAGGATTTAACTTTTAGTCTTAATTCTCTCCCCAGATCAAATGAAAGATTTCTATCTTGCAAAGAAAGCTCTTTTTTCCAATGAATTTTTGAAAGTCTCTCACAGGCACAGCAAGTCTCCTGGAGTCAAGTGTCTTTAAATAAATCCCAAACAATACTCAGTAGAGTGAGAAACCTAGACGATGCAGCAATTCTAAACATGACAGCAGAGATAATGGACAGCAAGTTTTACTCATCAAATTACAGCAACAGGATAAGTCAGTTAAATTTGAACTGAATGCTGAGAAGCAGCCTATCACAACACAGCAAGGAAATACTATCGTCCCATGCTCACCAGAGCTGTGTAATACTGCACTGCGTGCTCTCCACCAAGGGCTTTAGGCTGCAGACATTTGAGCATTCTGGGAATGTCATTACTGACAAGATGGCAGAATCTGGGAAGGACATGAAGAATAGCAACCCAGCAAATATCAAAGGGGCTAGAAAAATTTATTAACAAGGACTAAGTATTTTTGAAATCTCTAGTTTCAGGGCTCTGCAATGACACAACAAAAGCCTGCAAGTACTTTAAAGATTACAAAAATATCAAGATGAGAGAGAGAGAACGTAAAAGAGAAAGAAACTTTATAATAAATATCAAAGAAAGCACTGAGAGGTACAGGGGTGTATATCAACTAAAAAGCAAATACTCCATCATGTTTACAAGAAGAGAGAAGACATTTGGGAGCAGTTATGTTTATTTCCCCACAGAAACTCAGTAATCAAATAGGTTACCAAAGCTATGATGGATCTATTACTGTCTTCTCCAGTTACAATAAAAATTCTTCAAGTCTAGGTTTCACTTTCAGAATGCTTCCATCTGGTATGAGAGACTCAGCTTTAATAACCCTATTTTCATATCCCAGTGTTTGGCCTGACATCCAGCAACAGCACTCTGCAGTACAAAGAAACAGGTGACGGTGAAAGGCACGGAGCAACTTCCAAGAAACTCTACCTTATCCACTGGGAGCCCACTCCCATCTCTCTAAGGCCCCACCAAGGGTCAGCCAAAGGATGTGGAGTTCTCCTGGCTTAGAGAGGCAGGGAACAGACAGAAATGATGCAACCCTTCTTCCACGTCATGTTAGCTCAGCCAGGGAGCTGACAAAACAAAGTTGATTTGGCTAATGTTTGTCACCACAACTGGGTCACAAGTTGTCATGGTTTAACCCAGCTGGCAGCAGAGAATAACATGCAGCCACTTGCTCACCTATCCCCTCCCAGGGCTGGGGGAGAGAATTAAAGGGGTAAATGGAAAAGAGACTTGTGGGTTGAGATAAGAACAATTTAATAACTAAACTACAATAAAATTGAAAATAGTAATGATAGTAATGATAGAAATAGTAATATACAAATATACAAATGAGCGATACACAGTGCAACTGCCCACTACCCAATGACCAAGGCCCAGCCTGTTTCCAGCTAATGAACAAGGAGCAGGGAGAGTCCTGAAACTGCAATCCTGGAAAAGAGCTAAGAGGCCAAGTGTTTGAGAGAGCAAGAGCTGACTGAGAGAGTAAGAGCTTCCAGGTAGCCCCTCATAACATACTGGGCATGACATGCATGATATGGAATATACCATTGGCCAATTTTGGTCTCCATCCTAAACCTAGGGTTGAATCCTAAGCCAGTAACTGGAGCTATGCTCCCTCCCAGCTTCTCCTGCACCTGCACACACTAGTAAAGCATGAGAAGCTGAAAAGTCCCTGACTGTCCTGGCAACAACTATAAACATCAGTATGTTATCATCCTTCTCAACACAAATCCAAAACATAACCTCACACTAGCTACTATGAAGAAAGTTATCTCTGTCCCAGCTGAAACCAGGACACAAGTTGAGCACTTCTGCCAGCAAAAGACAAAATCCTTATTATTTTCACAGGTTCACCAGTAGTTCCAGGGCAGAAAAGGAAGGAAAGATAGTGCCCTCCCTGTCAGCTAGCTGTATCACAGAATGAAACTCAGCCCTCTGCATCAGTTGCAGTTATTGCTACTGCTCTTTTTTTCAGACAACAAAAGCAGAGTCACTCTTCTCTTACTTCTCTAAAATTTTATAAATAATTTATCAGCTGTATCACCTTATTTCTAAAGGTTTTGAAGCAAATATAACCTGATAGACCCTACTAGATCCTTAGAGGAAGCACTGAGCTGTTTTTTAACTTTTGTTGCAGGTTCTTACATAGAAGGATCATTCTGCAGCTCTGAACAATGGCTGGCAAAAAGAGAGGACAATACTTAAACCTGTTCCTTTCATTTGGAAAGACAGCAAAATACATTCAGTGATGAGTATGATCCTAGTTTGCTCCAAACCATGTTATCTGAACACAGGTATGGGAGAAGTGAACCCCACATAAAGCTCCAAGTTCTTATAGAAACTTTATTTTTTTTTTAAATAAATGTCTAAGCAGTCCTGAATGGGATAATCCTGTGGTTTATCCCATTGCTTCCTTTCCCCTGTGACATACAGATAATTTGCCATCTCCATATGTGCTGTGGGAGGGCTGAGCTGTGGTGGCCTGGAACAGTAGGTATTTTTAAAGGGGTTGCATGGGTTGGTAGTATCAAATTTCCTAATCTGTTTTGTGGGGTTTTTTTGTTTTTTTTTTTTTTCTCTAGCCATAGTGGACCAGATCCTTTGACTAAAACAGGAGGATCATGTCATGGACAAAGGTGCCAATAGCTATTTCTGTTCTCCTCTGGTCATGTGTTAACGTTTAGCGAGTCTAAACCTCCCTCCAGGATAAGACTCTACAGAAATCTGTTCATGTAACAGGAGCAAGACTCTCACCTGAATTTAGAAGCTCCCTTCTGGCTCTCCCATGCTTCCCAACATACATGGCCATAATGTGAAAGGAGCTGTGCTGATTAACAGCAACTGAGCTATGTTCACCTCACTTTCAATTTAGATCTTGCTACAGAGTACACATACCCTCATACAGATACAATCACCCAAATGTCTGTAGATAGGGTCTGTCACGGTCACATATCTAGCTCTATACATCACATGGAAACATTTACTCAGTTACAGACTGACACAATCCTTTTTGTAATTTGGGCATGACCAAGCTCTCCCAAGCTAGAAATGTTAAAATTAGTGCCATATGTCTAAGCAGCAGAGCAGCTTCTACACTGACCTGGCTTGCATGGGTGCTGGCAATTTTAGGAACAAATTGCACTAAAAAGAACATCTAATAAGTGGTTTATTGCCAGCAGCTGAAGAAAAGTTTTTAACCACCTTCTAGGCAGGGTTAGCACTGTTTATTTTTGCATTTACATAACTATTCAATCTTGCAACACATAACTGCACACAGAATTCATTTACAACTGCCTTTTCAAATTAAGCTAATGTGCTTGTGAAGAAAAACATAGGATGTTATTTAAACTTAGCAGCAGTAGCTACCAATCACCTGGGGAAAATGACCTGTTTTCTTCCCAAACAACTTCTTTTTTTCTTAAAAGTGGGTCTAAAAAAAATAAAGGCTAGATTTAGCCTTGTTCCTAGGCACATACTCCCACACATCTTTTATCATGCCACATATTTAGAAAAGCAGCAATAATAATAGTGTCTCTGTTCCAAGAGCAAGTGACGACTGATGTTTTTAACAACAGTACGACAGCAGAAAGTCAACTTCAACAGCACATCCAAATTCTAATCTACGTAAAAACATCCACGGTCTTGTTATTGCTTCATTTAATCAGAAAGCAAATCCACCATTTTGCTATTGCTAACTAATATAGCCATACCCCAATCTGCAAGCAACAAAAGAGGTTTTGACTTTGAAGTAGGTTAACTGTCCAGAGGAAATTAAATACGTATGGTCTGAAAAGTCTCATTTACTGATAACAGAATCACTATTAGGGCAATCATCTATCAAATATCAAAAGCAGAACTTCTTCCTTGAATGAAACAACCACCCCAAAATCTCACATTCTTTACCCAATACATCTCAGTTTCTTCACACAACAATCTCAAAGAGTAACTGTCTCCTCCAAACATGCTCTTTGCACAGCGAAAGCCCTGCAAACAGGACAGAGAGGTGAAGAAGACTTCTATCTTCTGATTTATATAAAGCCTTATGTCATTACAATTCTTTTTAGCCCCACAACTCTCTCAACTTCCTACTCTTAATGCAGAAATGTCTTCAACAAAAAAATGTATCTTATACTATTACCAGTTTATGGACCTGTCCATTTACTTGTGCACTGACCTCATCCTCACCTTTAACCTCCTCTGACAGATGGGCAGTTTCTCCCCCTCTTTCAGAAGTCAGCAGTCCTTATTAGTAACTTTTTAGATGTCAAATAAGTGCCCCCAACAACCATCAAATGCACCTCAAATAAGGATATTTTTCCCTGATGTCCTACCTGGTTTTCCCTTTTTCACTTTAACTCTTTTGTGTCTTATGTGTTTCTACTTGAAGTAGTTCCCATTCCTCCTAGCTCCTTGAAAAATTCTTGAATACAACTAAATCCAAAGGTGACAAAAAGAATGAGCATACCACACAGAAGTGTTGCTGAGGCTCCTCACTCAAGTTGCCCATGATTTATCTTTTTTTTTCCACCTGAAGCATCCTAAACTGAATACAACTCTACAGATCCAAGCACACTCCTGACCTGGGAGAGATGTGAACTGCCACCTCCCTCTAAGACCTTATCTTCTATTGGGCACAGAAAACAAGTTTGTGCACACATCCAATCTCTACTCCTGTGGTTATATGTGACCAGTTGGGTACGCAGACAAAAGAATCGTACCTCCTTGTGAAGGCTTATCTCAAGAAAACCCATCCTGATTAGTTGAAAGCAGAGACAGTGGTATCAGAAAGTAAAGCTGTCATCACAATGATACATTTGAGAGATGCAAGAGACTGCATGTGATCAGAGAGAGATACAAAATTAAGAAAGATGTTTGCTATCATTACAGGCAAGAGTATGCAAACTAGGACACCAGGTAATGATACAGTATCAGGATGTAAAAGGCTATACCTTGAATAAAAACAGTTGTTCTCTGGATGTTTTCCTTGTGATGTTACATCAGCAGTAAGAAGAGAGCAAGCAGGTGTTAGCCCTTCATAAGCACTGATCAGTGCTGGCAGTCCTCTTGCATTACATGACACACAGACATGAATTGACAGAGCTGCCATCAGTAAGATCTGGGCTACATTTTCACTGCTTTAGTCTCCCTTTAGCTGATTAGGCATTTGCTTTCTCAAGAGTATAAAGAGTGGCTATAAACTGCTCCTCCACTTCTGTTGCCACATCACTAAGAATTACACAGAGGAGTCTGCCTAGTATCAGTGTTATCAATTTTCAAAATTAATCATCTATTCTACTGCAATACAGTTTACTTCAGTACTACTCCTTCCTTTCATGAAGGATGTCTGCCTGTTTATGGCATCTGGTCCTGATGTGCTTTTGAGAAGCCTGAATAACCTCTGATTACCAGTAGTGACTCAGTGTTAAAAAAAAAAAAAAAGGAAAAAAAATTAGCATAGAATCAAGGAACACTTCCTAGCTCTGATTTTCGTACACTGCATAAGAACAATACTATCAGAATGTCAGAAAATGTGTCAAAAATTATTATATTCTGACATGATGAAGCTGTGCAAGACACAGAATTCTGCTGATGTGTAGCACAGCTAAGAGTAAACAAATTCTCCTTGAAAGTTCAGTTCAGATTCTTTTTTAAAAAATCATATAGTAGCAATCCAACTGTGTTTATCCCCTACAACTTTGGCAAAGCAACTATAGGAGCAACAGCTACCATTTGTATGACACACACGCCGCTAATCTGTAACAAATGTTACACTAAATCTTTTCAGATTCTTTCCTAGGTGCAACATTTACTATTCTCACCAGTGTTCACTAGCAAATTCCTACATTAACAACCAATTATCACATATCTTCTCCTCCAGTTCAAGGGTGTCCTTCCTCCTGGCACCTTTTCTTTGGCCCTCCCTACAGACTACCTGCTAGAAGTCCCTCCTGTGTTATTACGGTTTCTCTTGAACCCGAGCAGCAAACCAATTCTTGCCTAGCAGAGGAAGACAGGTCTCTGTCAACCCCAGACTTTACTTTGAAAATGTAATTATTCTCTAAACACACACCTGATCTTAAAAACTAAAGAACCCACCAGTTAACAATGACAATGATTTTTTTTGTGAAAATGGACCTTCCTTCCCATTTCCCTGAAACTCTCCCGAAACTATGATTGTTCCATAGCTTGGTAAGTTCTATTTTACTTAGAAGTCATGCAACCTACTTGTTGGTTTGCCTTTGATGTTGTATGACCATGTTTTTTTCATGGATAGTTTCCAGCAATGCAGTGGCCAGTGATTTGAGATCTGAAATGGACTGTGGTGTGGCTGGTAGGCTACATCCATGATCCTCCGACAACAGCTCTTGGACTATAACGTTAAAAACACAGATGAGTTTTGGCTTCTCATGCACAGAGATGTGATACAAACATTTACTTAGCGTTAAAGAACTACTCTCATTACTTAAATTAATACATATTTTTTCCTTCAATTAAAAAAGCCAAAAGACCAGAAGTATAATCTCTAGATGGCATAAAGATGGTGGCGTTCTAAGCTGATCATTATTCCACAGCAATTGCTAGAACAAGTATAGGCAGACACACCTTATGTTAACTTAATTCTGCTTTTGGAAAATTATGTTTGTTCAGAAGGAAACAAATTCATTCCTCTACAGGAATCCTCACATTAAAACGCAAGCCCACAAGGAAGCTTTTATATTACTTTTTAGAATTATTGTATCCTTCACGTTATTTAAGACTGATTGAAAACGCAGTCACCCATGAACTCTTCCTCTGCAGCTCAGAGCCTGTACCTCTGAGCCACATCAGGAGGTTCACTAGTATCATTAACTTCTGTAAGTAGAATCTGGCTCTGCCCCTTTATATATATCTGTATGAAAGTACATGGAGAAGAGGACAGATGAGAAGTCAAAAACAGAAAAGCGAGTTTCAACCTCCCGTGACAAATACTACTGATCTCATGTGTGTGTATGAATACACCAACACCCAAACAGTAGGGTGCCAGGTATACTGTTTGGCTCAAAGAATTTTCCCCTTTCTTTCCTACCCTTGGTATTTTTTTTGAAGGGGGGAAAAGAGATTAATCCATTTCCCTACCCATGAAGAAACATGGGACAAGAGGATTTTTTGCAAAACATCTGAATGTAAAAGCTTCCAAAAACAGTAACAGAAAATTTGAGTTAAGGCCTCTCCTCTACCACCCAGTCTCTTTTTCATTGGAATATGAATTATGATTGCCATTGCTAGCAGAGCAAGGAGATTAATAAAGAAGTGATTTGTCAGGGTTGAAGTTGCAGAGGGGTTTAGAGATTAAAAAAAAATTATAAAACTGACAGGGGAAAGAATGAATGGCAAAAGAGTAACAAAAGGAGAAGGAGTAACTTGAGGCAAATTTTATATAGTCAAGACAACTAAGAAAAGGATAAAAATTAGCATATAATAATAAACAGGAAAGAGAAGATAGATTTTGGTTTCGTTGGTGAGGAAAGGGTTACTGAAATTAAGAGGTAAAATAGAAGGAATTCAATGAGATATGCAACACTGTGCTGCATTTATGCAATACCTTGCTTTGCAGACAGGACTCCAGTCAGAGCACTGCTACTGGATCTACTGTATGTCTTTGAATTTTTTCGTCTTTCTAGTGCATTCTAAGGAAACAACAAATATCTTATTTAGAAAAACAGCAGCCAGCAAGTTCTTACACTAGGAGTAAAGAATGTGGAACTTTGGATTTTGGCCTCAGAACAACTCTGCAGGGCCTGGAGCTTACACTCATAGTAACCTCTGGGAGTGTGACTCTCATGGAGTATTATTTTCCAGCCAAAACAGTCCTTGCAATGTTACAAAGACTCATTCTGTCTCATTGCAATCACTTTATTGTAGTCTCTCCCACTCACTCCCCCAAATGCATTTTTAAGCCTTGCCTGTTATTTAATAATCTACTGAGTGCCGGTGAAGATACTGGAGTATCCTGTAGAGAGTATCAGTTGGGAACAAAAATCAGACTTTCCCAAGCATTTCTTTGGGTAGGCTTCAAAGGAAAGGCTCAAACTCCTCAATCAGAGTTTCTGGAAGCCCTTTTAGCAAATACTGACTTTCAGGAATTATCAGCAGAATGATCCTGCTACAGAAGTCCAGCTCTTCCAAAACAATTACAGTCCTGTGAAACCCACCAGACCACCAAGATGCTCAGTTCTCACCGATAAACTAACTCACACTCTGACAGACCCAAGTCATACGTGTGGACACTGCAACTTGGTACTCTGAGGAGCTTTGCTCATGCACAAAAAGCAATTAGTTCTGTGGCTGCTTCATAGTGACCCAAATGGTTAACAAGTCCTATCGACAGTCTTAAGACAACCCGTTTCACGCCCTGACAAGCAGCCCTCCCCTCCCACACCCCAAAATCACTTGTAGAAGAAAACAGAGTGCTTGACTTCAGGGAAGAGCAAAAATACTTTGCCCTCAGGATTCAGTCCTGAAGGTTTCATGTAAAACAGCATATATCTTAACCCAGGAACGGAAGAACAATGAAGACTTGGCAATCATTGAGACACATAAAGAAACAGTGCAGCCATTAGGGAACAGGGAGACAAGACCCGCTTGTGACAGCAAAACAGCACCAGTTATTCGCCACACACCATGTGACCTGCTAGCTTTCATCTACCAGCAGGCTGGAAGGTGGAAGGCTGACCACCACCCCCAGGAGCAGGGTTCCCCCACAGAACTTAAAAAAAAGGTATTTAATTCATTTTTCAAAATACTCTTGATGGATATCCCTTTGTACTACATCAGCTAAGAAGCCTACAAGGAAGACTGAGCATGTAATATGTATACATACTAATATTGTCAGAATATTAATGGTGAATTTTTCTTTGAAGACACAATTCTGTTCTTTAAACTCACATGAACATGAGAATGAACACTAACTTCCATGAGCAATGAAGCACAATTTAGATGATACACTGAGAGGATCTTACCTTATATTTAGTAATATTAGACTTAAGAAGGTTGACTTCCTCTTGAAGTTGTTTTAATCTCTCTTGAAGATACCTAAAAAAGAAATGTAATCCTTTACTTCATGTTACCTTCAAGTACTGCCTCAAGCACTCCTCTTTACTATTTGGCATGTCCTCTCTTTGAACTGCTGAAAGTTATTTTCCCTCTGCAGTTTTGTGAGGGATAAAATAAGAAAATCTTACTGCTCTTGACCCCATTAAACTTTAAGTAGGAAAACAAATTGCACCAGAAAAGGAGGCTGCCTTTCTGTTAGATTTGTCAAGCATGCTGCACAACCATTTTATATCAGTCCTCAAGTTTTTGCGGAGGGAAGCTAAAAGGATATATTCATGTCTAGAGGAAATAGTCAGGAAGCATTTACTCGTGTCCTCTATACTTGAAGGTTTGTGAGATAGACACATGAAGATTCGTATATATGTCAACACAAAACTCAACTATGCAGAACTTCTGCATTGTAATATCCATCACTTACATGGCACTTCTCATTAGCAATGAGAATATAACAGTATATTTGAAAAATGGTAGAGTTAACTGAAACAGTACAGTTCCTCCTAATAGAGTTTATGCACTTGGATTAGGTGGCTATTTCCACATAGGAAAACATCTTTTTTGTGTATAAAGGGTTTATAAAATATCCTCTTTCACGTAGTGCAGCTGCAGCTGTATTTGGGTTTGTGACAATTAAACTATTTTAGAGAAAAAAATATCATATAACTGCCAAGGGAGCAGGGGGCTTAAATTGATACAGAACTCTGTAAGCCATGTAAAACAAAACAAAAAAACAAAAAACAAAAAACAAAAAAAAAAACAAAACACCAAACCCTGGAGTTTCTGGGAGGAAATAATGCCTTCAGTATTACACTTCCTACCTGTAAATGGAAAGTGTCTTACAAGATCTACTTCACTTTAAGGTAATTGTTGACATTAAGGGAGGTACCTGCTATGGCTCTGTCAGTGACTCCTCTCTGCAGTCCTTAGCAGAGACCATAAAACACATTCTTTTCCCAAGGAAGTGGCAAGAATATCTACACGAGTGATTTCACCAGCAACTTTTGTTGGCAAATCACTTCATGTTGACAAGCTCCCCCTGTGGTGAGAATTATGTCCAAAGCTGTTAACTCAGGGTACTCAAAGTCCCTGTTTCCAATCCAAGATTGGCCCATTACAGCTCACTATGAGTTTCTGAAGACACTGATTTTTAATACTCTTAATATTCTTGCTTTTAGTGCCATACAGCGATGGGAATAAAAAGATCTGCACTTCTGTTCCTTTTCCTTGTTTAGCTGTATTTGGGAATATCAGTGACATCTCTAGCCAAATACAACATTGGCAATTTCCTGCAGCTTAATTTTCTGAGTATTATTTGACAGTTAGCTACAGCACAAACAAAACAGACAAAAAAAATTACCAAAATCTCTTAACTTTTATTCTTGGATATATTTTCTTCAAAGTTTTGTTTTGACTGATGCTCATGTTAAAGCAATACATTGCTTGTTCTAGGGAAACAGTAAGGTTTGCAATGCACTCACCTGTTCTCCATACACAGAGCATCTATGTCGATGATACGGTTTTCATGCCCTCCTAAGACATGATTAAGTTCTTGGTTTAGTCTGTCAGACTTATCTTGGTAAAAAGAGCGTTCCTCTTTCACATCCTGTAACTCATCCAGTGCAGCCTGAAGATCATATCTCAGAGTCTCAATCTGAGAAAAAAGATGTATGACTATTTTGAAGTTTAAACAAAAGATTACCTAGCACCCAAACTGAAAACAGCAACAAGCACTGCATGCCTGGACAGGATTGATTTTGGACAGTCAAAAACCTTTCCAAAGTTCATAGCCCCCATTACTTTTACTCTGTTTTGGTATTATTTATTAATTTGAAGTTAAGTAACTCTATCAGTTAGACTTGTTTTACAAAATTTCTAGAAAACAACTAAAATATAACAGCAAAAGAAACCTTAGTCCATACTATAATTCTGCTACAAACATGTTAAGCTGGTTTTAGCATATAATTTCTAGGACTTCAGAAATGAACTCAACTGAATAAGAATTTGGCAAATTTGGAGAATGATGAAAGGTCTGTAAGGGGGAATTTATACAAATTACAGGACTTTCAGCAATGAAGTTCCACTGAATAGGAGGAAGAACTGAGAAAAGTACAAAATAAGCCAGCATGGAGTTGACAGGGTGAGCTTTGCTATTAAGCAAAGGGTGAACGAATCTGATACCAAAGATATTCCAGGACAAAGAGTTTCAAACTTCCAAGCAGAGTGTGAGAAAAGTTTGCAATGAGCTGAGAAATCTCCACTGGCACCTCAGAAACACTGATAAACCAGGAAGGACAACAGAAGACCATGTGAAAAGGGGCCAGCTGGTGAACAGAGAGCATGTGAGCTTGGGACCAGAGTAAACCACGTTGGAAGAAGATCAAGTGCAGTCACGAGTCCTTCTGGTAAGTTAAAGTAGCGTGCACTTGAGTGAAGACTGAAAAACAAGAAATACACAGCTCCTCCTGGATCACAGAATGGGTCATTCAGGGTGTAACTGCCACTGGTAGGAATGAGCATGGGAACAACAGAGAACACAAACCCCCCAAACTGTCCATAAAGCTGTGTAACAGTATTAGG
>NW_010098053.1:37834-63955 GCF_000699245.1 Pterocles gutturalis
AATTGGATGCTGTATGGTAAATCAATTAACTAATTTAATTAATACATCTGTATTAATACAGATTTGAGGGAGGGAAAAGAGGTCTGATGCAAGAATTTGTCAAAAGAGGGGAAGAAATAGCTAAGAGGAAGGGGGAAGAGGAGACTAATACAACATCTACAGAAAATTTGATTCCGAGAATATCTTTAGGAGGTGCATCAGCCACCACATATTTTGTTGAATACTTGTAACAGCTTTCACTAAGGAGTCTCTTTAATTGACATTCACTGACAATATTAAATTGTCACAATGTTGCTGCACACTATAAAAAGAGGAAAATCAATAATCTAGAGAAGGAATTCCTGAGATCAGGAAACTCACTCTAATTACATAGGCATGTTTAAATTAGCACTGAATAAGAACTATTTCAGTAAAAATCCCAACACCTTCACCACTGTTTGCAATGTTAATCAGCAACCAGCCCTCCAAACACAACAGAAGCAGTCATTTACTTGCTACTGCACTAGCTCTGTAAGACATGACAGTATACGTCCATTTAGTTATTACCTGTTCTCGAGCCTTCTCCAATTGTTGAACAAGATCCTCCCGTTCATGTGCCGCAAAGTGGCGAGCCCCAACTTCATCATCACCGAGTCTTTGCTTTGCTATTGTCATTCGAAGGAGCTGCAATTACAAAACCAGATGCGGTAAGCAAGAGAACACATGCTGTGGTATCAGAGTACATCTGCATTAGAAAGAGTAAAGCTGTCATAGATGTCAGCTCTTCTAGGTTAAACAGCTAGTATTATTTAAACCAGCGGGAATTTTCTGAGCTGAGGGCTCAGTCCTGTTGTCAGTGAAAAATTTCAGCTGAACACTCAAAGCACCAACAGGAGCTGAATTAGACCCTGCAATAATAGTCACTTGAGTATACAAATGATGAAAGACCAAGTAAATACAGACAAGCAGTCAACGTTTTTTAGGAGTGACAGGAACCCATTCTGGTCAGACTAAAACTAGAGAATTCTCAGAAAGCCATTTTCATATGTAAATTTTAAAACTCTCTGCAGTAGAGAACTCTTCCTAGTTAAGAATAAAAAGGCACGAAGTAGCTGATACCACTTAAAATCCCACTGGACTACATCAGTGCGGAATTTGCATTAACAGCTGCTTATACATTTGATTGCGCATTATTTTTTTTCATCTAGTCACAAAAAGTTAATTCATGTTAAAAACAAAAAAACAGGCCAACAACAAAAAGACTTGGCCAAAATGCTCAAACAGATAATGAACTCATGAGCTTTGTGACCGCTGAGAACAGTCTGACTTGAATTAATACACAGTTATATTCAATATCCAAAGCAAAAAGCAGCTACCGTTTCAAGGATCATGAAGTATTCAAATGACAGTCTATAAGGCATTCAGCATTTATAGTTGTTTATACTGAGCACAACTAGGCAAAAGTGTTGCCTCCCCATGGCCTCATTTGAGGGAACTCCACAGGGACTAGAGATACCCACCACAATAACCAGCCTGATTTTCCCCATATCTTTGACTGCATGAGGGATTTATGTAAACATTATATTGCAGCGTTAGAAAAAAATCAATCTTCTGAAGTAGAAGATCGTACATTAAAACCTATCTTTGGTATTTATGGGATGCCAGTCATCATAGTTGCAATGTGCCAGTTAAAATCCTGCTGATGCAAGACAGCCTACCAAAATCATCCTCCCGACTTGTTTCAGCTCCAGTTCAGTGCAAGTCACTGAAGCTAGTACAACTTGTTCTGATAAGCAGTTCACTTGTTCAGGGAAAGCTGTGACCCCAAAAGGAACTGGTTTTGGCAAACTACATTTCCCTGTTCCCACAGGGAAAGTGCAAACCACTGCACAGTTAGTAAGACTGAATGGATTCTAGGAGATACAATTCTTATTAATTTATTTATTCAAACAAATAAGACAAAAAGGCAACTAGCAAATCCTGGAATGGCTTCATATCTATGGGACTGGTTTTTTTAAATGCTAAAAGGCTGATGAAGACAAGGCACAGTAACATGATTTAATTCAGTTAGATTAATTTAATTTCTAGACTCTCTCACTAGTGAGAAAGACAGTAAGAAACAAATGTAATAACATATTGAGGACTCAATTTTGTTCAAAAAAACTGGAAACAGGGAGGGGAATCACACTTTACCAATGTCTTAAATGCCTATAGCAGAGCAGAACTTCTGCGTAATGCTCAGCACCAGTCCAGGAACTGGATCAGAGCTGTGTGACTCATGCACTACGACCAAACCTCCTCCAGCCTGGGAGGGGGTGAGGCATAAGATGTAATTATAACTGCAAGCAATTATTACTTGCAAGGTTAAACAGTCTGCCAATAAAAGAAGAACTCTATTTACTACTTATTTTGAGGCAAAAAAAAAAAAAGGTATGAAATCTTATGAAAAGAATGCTTCAGAAATCCAAATTCAGCCAGCAAAAGCAGCACTATAAACACACGTAAAATAAAGTAAAATACCAATCCATAAAGCGACAGAGTGCTCCTTCCAGACAGTTGGCCAATCAGAGAGTTGACAGGGTAGAACAGGCCAAGTCCTTTAATTCTGCATTGCAAATGTCTCATGAGGCAGCACAACCTGCTATAAAATTCTTCCCTGAGAATGCTGTGACCCAAAGAGAAACTAAGTGTTATGCCATAGGGTTAAGGGTTTATTTCGTATATTAGTGCTTTGTTATAAACTTTATACACCTGCCCTCTGGCTGCTGTATTTTTATTTCTGTCATTCAGAAACCACTGAGCAAAGGACTTCTCAACTTCATTTTGCAGCCACAGAATAGGTTAACGCTACCCCTCAGGATTCTGTGAACAGCATCCACAGCACAGTGAATTTAAATTAATGGCACCTTACCAGAGGTAGCTCCTGTTTGTCAAGAACAAATATAATGTTAACCAATACAATCCAGTGCTTCAAGCCACTAGCCTGTATTAATTTAATATCACAGCTTTTCTTAATCAGGGTCAGCTAAAGTAATTATTCATAAAGTAGCAACTCTATAGCAGCCCCACATTGCCCCAAACAGGCTTCACTGCAATAGCTGCTGTGCAGGCCTGGAGTCCACAGACAATGCCTGCACCGAAGTTGTACATTCCTGATTACTGATACAACATGCAAAAGGAAACAAGCACAACCAGTAAATTTGTCATGGAAGGCACAAAACATCATGTTTACCCACAGTCACTGACAGCCTTCACCAAGTTGCCTCCAAAATCTTTAAAAGTGGACTAGAACTACGCAAATTTGCTACCTCAAGTCCCAGTTCTGCCAAAACATACATGCCACATCTAACATTTCGCACTGTTGCTGCATAAATGATTGTCTGCTCTATAATAACTGTCAGTAATACTGCAGCCATTGTTTTCCATGTATCTTCCTCTCACTTAGCACTGCCCTCAACAGCTTACCAAACCTTTTCTTTGCATGGGTGGGAATTCAAGAGAAGGCAACTGAGTCATCCAGTCTTCCAGAAGCCTGCAGTTTCTCTTATGCTTTCCATTTTCACCCTTTTTTTACAAGAGAGAATTGTATTTCCTAACTTATCTCCTCTAAATTTCAGTAATTGTTCTCCAAGCACTGCTGCCAGAATGTTAGGAAGGAAAAAGATTTACAAATAACTATCATAAACATAGAATAGCTTTCATGTGTCAGAGCTGATAAAGAGATTGTGATCAGTCATAAAAATAAATAGTCTTAGATATCTGTTGCTGGAGCGCTGCAGTCTAACTGTTGCTGTATTTCTGAAACTGCAGCAACAAATCCTTCCAGAGACTGCCTGAAGAGGTTTTATCATTTGTGCCAACAGAATTCTAGCTGAAATTAAAGGAAAAAATTAGTCCAGTTAAACCAAATGCAAGTAATTTGTTATTGCCTAACTGATGACGTACTTAACATGAATTCAACAACAAGTAAAATGTCACTAGTTTAAGGTCGTCTCGGTAATTCAAGTGACTGTATCCTACTAGTAGGTAGGAAACCTTAAAGTGGTGAAAAACAAGTCAAGCTATCAAAACAATTCTTTATCAATGGAGCTAATGTGTGATGTTTAAAGAGTTTTTTTTTCTTTTTTAGTCCTACAAAGCTCTTGACACTCAGTGACAAAGCCTGCATGAGTCACCCCTGCTCAGACACAGGCAGAATTGTTCATCCATAAGCAGCTTCACTTGCTGCAAAAGCAGCTGTTTGTTCATCTCTTGCCAGAAGGAAGGTTGAGTAGACCAGCTGGGCAGGATGCCCTCCCTCCCTCACTTTGGAAAAAGCAGAGAGAAGAACGCAGGGGGAAAATGTAAGAACAAGCAAATTATTATAGTTCTTTGTTTCTGTATACACCATACATTATCTGGAGTCCAGTGCCTGAAGTAACCCAGCTGCCAGTACAGGAGAACTGATCAGCAGAACAGAATGGCTTCGGGAACAAGCCTAGAATTTTATCACCAAAGCTAAGGGGGAGCAAAATCTGACACAGTAGGAGTGTGTTAAATCCCTCAGAGAGATGGTAATGCTTTTTTACGCACTTCAAAAAACAGCAACCTGACTCTAAAATAAAATCTATTTCTTATTTACTAGGAAAGTGAAGAATGTGTTCCAAAAATGAAAATCATAGTCTCAATTAATCCCTGTCTGATGCAGTTCTTTCCTCCCCTCTTTAGTGATGCACTATTTTGCACCTTTTGGAGAGGGGCACAGTGGTCAGAATAACTATTTTTGTGTTTTTGCATTCGTTATAAGGATCATGAATTTAAATTCATGCTGAGAATACAGATGTCTCAAAGGTGACCAGCTAATATCAAGTTAACCTGCAAAAGCAAATCTAAACAAAGTCAGTTCAAGCACAAAGAAGTAGGCTCTGTGTTACTAAGATCATATTGTTGTAAAGAATTAGAATAGGTACATAACCTTGATATTTAAATATGTTGTAGTTTTACTACATTTGTTTTCTGTTTGTACTTACAAACCCTTGTTATCTGTTCAGGACTGGCTTGGGAAAGGCTGCATGGCATAATATTGGTACTGGAGAACTGCAAGGCACTGTCTTCTACACTGATAGTATACATTATTAGTAAAGAACATGCAAATGAAAAGAAACATCGGGAAAGCTGGTCTTTGAAAGCTTGAGCAAGTTACACTGAATGCTATGCACACTACAAATTCAGGTCTCACTTGATCCTCTCCCAGCTCCATGCACACCTTCAAGAAAGCCCTTTGTGATAAACAAGTAATAAAACTTCACCATCACAATATACTGATGTTTAAAATAAAATAAATAAAACAAATAAAATAAAATTAACTTAAACAGAAAGAAAAAAACAGTCTGAATAATTAAAAGCTGCATAATTTTTCTTATATTTTTAAATCCCATAACTTTAAAACTGTAGTTGAGGGAGGGAAGTTATCATTCATTATTTGTTTAATTTTTTACTTCGTTAACCACCTCGACTCTCAAATTCAACCTCTCACTAGTTTGATCTCTGAATGTACTTTTCATACAGCTCCAGCTGTGAATGTTACACACATTTGGCTTGAGTTTAAATATTTCAATTAACAGAGACAACAGGAGTTTGATTAATACCAAATGGCAGATTTTGAGCAATGTTCCATATAACTTGCTAAATTTAGCAATAAAATAAATTGGTTATGTAAGGGTAAGGATGAGGGCTTAATACAACGCTCACTATATCTATCTGTGGTCAACTTCTCCATATTTTTGGAAGGAAAAAATTATGCCTCCCCTGGCTTTACTGTGTACTAATATTTTGCATTTTCAGTGAAAAAAAATTGAAAATTATCACATGATGAAGAAGACATGCTTATCCGTAACTATTTGTAAGAGGATATACCACTAATAAAATATATTAAAAAGAAAGAAAGAAAGGAAGAAAGAAAGAAAGAAGGAACATCTGAGACCATTAAAGCAAGGCTAGGTGCAAAATACATAGTTAAGAACTGAGCAAAAGCAGCATATAAAATTATCCTGTACAAGCTTCTTTTGTTCTACTGTTTTGAGCATTTATTGTAATCAAAGTATTCTAGAAGTTCTGTAGCCCATTGTTTTATTTGTTTTCCTAAGAAGTAACTGCAAGACTTTACACATTCCATGCCATTTACTGATAACAAAAGTTTATAATACCTTATTGTCCCCTTGTACTTCTCCTAGTCTCTGCTGAAGCTCTCTAATCTCTTCTCCAAGATGTTTATTTCGATCTTGAGCCTCACTCAGTAGTTGCACAAGATTTGCCTAGAAAAGGAGTAAATATCGGTCAGAAGTTAGTGCCTATGGAGAGATGTGTAAGTGGTGATTGAAAAGGAACCTTAGACTTCTTATCTGCCTACAATCTTTACTTTTATTGTTGTTGGTACCCAGACTTAATGCTTCATTAGAGAGATAACAACAACAGTCACCAGTTCCTTGAACAGCAGCATGGGTGCATATAATGCTCCCAGAACAGCACACAAACTCCAAACGAGACAAAATGAAAACATCTACGCTAGTTCTGGTATCTTGGCTGGTGGGAAGGGCAAAATGCAGAGTACTTTGATAATATTTATACAAAGTTGCCAAAATAATAGTTTTAAACTTGCATATAATTAGACAAAAGGCACAGCTGAGAAATAATTATGATATAATTATATTCCCTAATAATGCTTACAGTAGATTCCTAGCCAGCAAAGAGAATGCCAGCCAGAGTCTCTGCCCCTATAAGGAGCTGTACCATGGATATCTAGTAACACAGAACTTCAAACATGACCCGACTCGTGTTGTTAGCTAGTATGTAAACTTCTAGAAAAATAGAGATGAAAGCTAGAGATTAAAAATGAACATGCCCCCCACCCCAAATAATCCAGATCAAAAGTCATCATCCACATTAACCTACTAAATTAGCAGGGCAAGCAGTCTGGTCTATAATTTTACAATTAAATTCCATCAGCTTGATCACTAACAAAAAAATAATGCATTCTCCTCTTTCCTATATATGATATCTGAAAATGAGCAAATACTGCAGATAAATTTATTATATTTTCAGCCTAAAAATATCTCACAAATGCACAAACATTGATGCAGCACAGGAAAAGCCAACCAATGACATCTCTCCTAAGAGAGTTATAACATCGTGGCCAATGCGCAGCCTTTGAAGACATTGCCTATGGACAGCTAGGTGTGTCATTCAATGCCATAAATCTGAGGAGTAAAAAAAGAAAGGAAAAAAGAATTTTCAGATTTTCTAAGCATGACTTAGTAAAGCCCCATGAGTCAATATTTGTAAGCTATCCTTACACGTACTCCCTGGGCTTGAGGCCAATGCATCACCTGACTGTTCCAAGTTCTCTCTTGGTATTTTAGGTTTAGTTGTAGTTTCCCTACTTGCTGTGCCTCTTTTTCAGCTCCCCTGTTTCTCTGTTTTGATCTTCCTCTTTTAGTTCTGCTCTTTTCCCCAGTCATTCTCATTACTATTTGATGTCTCATAGAAGTTTTTGTGAGTTGTATCTTTAAAACACACACACTATCAAACCAACAAGGCATCTGATAGCCATTCCTGCAATCATTCCCTTTGTTTACTAACAACTGCTATTTCTACATGTCCTATTTAATATATAAGAGAACTATTAACATGAATATAGCTATGCACACATCTGGCCATTTGCAGGATTAGACTTACACTATAATAATTTGGAACTTTTGTGCGCTACTGTATGAAGAAGCTGGCTACAAACTCCAAATGGTCTAAAATAGCAATAGCTTCAAACTTTTAAACATGAAAAATAACTCAGGAAACTGATATATCCTACTTGATGAACAACAAGCCTGATTCACTGCTACAGCTTTTGTACTTCTGGTGCTCTGAGATCACAGGTTCAGAAGAAAGTAAGGTAAGTTTCCCACAGTTTTGGAAGAGGCTAAAGCATTTCATAAACTACTGATAAACCTGAAGACTGCAAATAAATAATTTAGGGAAAAAAGTGTAATAGTAAAAAATTTAAATAGCTGATTGTGGCAAATTAAGCTGCCTCAAATTTTATTTTCAAGACAGCAACCATTCAAGCAAGCAAAAGGTTCCTCAAGTATACTTTGGCAGAATGACTTCTTTTTTTCTACACATTAAACAAATGTGTAGCAGTCATTCATATACTGAATGGATCAAGGAGCTTTAGAACACATTCAGTCAATGGTTTTGAGACCTACCTCTTAATGGCTGTTTAAGAGAAAGAAAACAAAGAAGCATGTTTGCAGGAAATTGTATTTAAACTGAAGTATCTATGGCTACTGCTCAAATACAATTTTTTTTTTTAAGAAAGCTGACTTTCAATAAAGGCCATCCAACCACCAGACTGAGTTAGTTAAAAGGAACATGATTTGCACAAACCTATCTGAAACACTTCTATTTATGAAGTCCCTTTTTATGATGAATTTGAACAACTCCTAACACTGCAATAGCACATATAATTTCAACACCTGGGAATAACTCAATCTCACTAATCAGTGTTTACAGCCACAGCATTAGGATTCGAGCAGTCTGTAGTCAAAACCCAGCTCCCAGTAACTGCAGGAAAGGCATTACCATGCCTATACTAAATCTTCCTGTTCAGATTTATTTCCTTTAAAACCATTTCTCTGAGATTGCAATTCTATGCTAAATTTTATTTGTCAGTCATATAAATGACTTAACGTGACAAAACCCTTTATCCTCAAGACAGGGATTTTGGAAGAAATTCAAACGAAGAATTTTAGACACCAAAATAAACCAGCCTCTTTTAAGCATGCTAAGAGCATTGCAATGAGCTAAGTATAGACTTGCTCCTTAATGCAGAGCTTCTATTATACTTCCGTTAAACTAAAACAACCAAGCTATGTCACAGAAGCAGTCTCCAGCAATTTTTCATTTCCCTGGCTTAGAGGTTCCATACAACGTATAATTTAGATTGTCCCCAGTTTTAAAGGTTTTGGCAAGGCCTCATTAAAGCTCTCGGTTAAATGTGGATATAAGGAGAAACATTTGACTTTCAAAAGTGCTCCTCTGTGCTTACAGAGAGCCAGTCAAGAGGATACGTTGAACGACACCTGGACTTGGTACCATTTCTTTGGCGTATATAAGAAGACATACCATATGGTTGCAAGATGATAAAACTAACAATGGAGGACTGGCTTTGTGAACCTGTAAGCATGTATTTTTAGAGGAAAGGGGAGAAATCTATGCAAGGAGAAAGGCTATTCATTTTTCCACCTGGCAACTTCTTTTCAATATTCATAGAACAAACACAGGATTCACTTAAAATTCAAGACAAGTTACTTAGCAGACAATAAAACTCATATCATCTACCTGTGCAACACAGAACAACTCTCTGAAAATTAGCCAAATTCAGCTTCTCTAGACTCAATTTCTTCGACAGTTTCTTTTGATTCTAGGCGAAGCCTTAAAAAGGCTTCTGTAACTGCTAGAGACCTTATTTCTTTCACTCATGCTATTCAAAACTAACTCCAAAGTACTGATGAAGAGAGATTCCTGAGCCATGGGTGACAGGAGGGAAAGATGCACAGGTCTATACCTTTCTGCTGCCTCATCTTGTCTTGCCTCTGCAACAAACGTGCCAGTGGAAACTGTTTCTCCTACCCTCCGTGCAACTATCTGTAATACTAAGTAACAGTGCTTCATTCAAGTCTCTTGTCAGTCAATTGACTGCCCAGTATCAGACAATCTTTCTGGAGCTCTGCCCACCTCTGGTGATGTTTGGTTTCTGGTAGGTATTCTGGAGCCTCTGCGGTATGACAAGCTATTTGTTTTATGTCCATCTCTCACGGGGAAGCATGCATGTATGATTTGAGTGCAGTCCAAACCCTCACAGACATAAAAAATTGTCCCCACGCTCCTTTTTCCTCCAAACAGAAGCAAGTGCAACTATTGACAATGATCCCACCAGAAGGTAGGATGAAAGGTGAAAAAGACTGATGTGACAGTGCCAAGTGGGAAGTGCGTACTTTTATTACACAGGGGGAAAAAAGCACCATAAATCAGAATAGACCAGAGAGTGAAAAATTCAATGGGATGGGATCACAGACCTCACCTGTTTCTACTTAGACTTTGTTAAAATTTGAAAGACTGTTTTTGGGACATGAGGTGGAAGAGAACCTTACTTTTAGCTACAGATGAGCATCTGCAACTACTGATAAAAATACCTGCAAATATTTATTAACATAAGCCAATGAATACCTGTCAGGCAGCAACAGATCTTTGCTCACTACTGACCAATGACCCAAGAAGATGGGAAAAAAAAAAAGTAACTCCAAATAGTCATCCCTGGCATTATGCACTACACTTGAATTTGGCTCCTTTAGCAATTTTGCAAATCTAGCCACACATATACACAGTGTTATTTATCTTCACACCACTTTAAAAATGATGGATAGTAACACAGTATTTAATATAGCTCTCAATTCTCTTACACATAAATCTTATCTGACACTTAAAAAAAAGAATTTAAAAAAAGGACTTTCTGCTTTTAGATACTGTATGAAAAAGTAATTTGGAAAAAGGGAAGAGGGGGAAACTTTTGACATATCTTTACAGTCTAAAAATATTTTTAAATACAAACAATCATTTCTACACTGCAGTTTACAGTCTTACATGTTTATTTTAGCTACACCTTCAAACAAAGAACACTGAATTATAGGGCTGACAGAAAAAAAGTTTGACGAAACAATAAGCACACTTGGTGGGTGTGACTGATAGCAAATTTAATTAAAGTTTATCCTCAATACATTCATATGATTGCAATGGCTGAATTAGTACAGAAAAACCTGCTTTGCTTACCAGCTACCACTGTTCACTCCAAGGTAGAAGAACTGGCGACCTCCCCTAGCACTAGATTCCTTACAATAAGAAGCAAAAATTATTGTATTTTTCTCTTCACGTTGAGAAACCATGTAGAGAAGACTTCTGAAATTATAGATCCTGGGCATACTAAACAAAATTCACTTAATACAGGTCATATTTCCCCACAGGAAAACAACAGCAAAAATCAAAGGCTTGCCAAAAAGTCACTTAACACAAACCAAGAAGAAAATCCTCTGCTCCTCTGAGCATATGCTACTCTGAGAACCAGGCAGGAATCCCACCGAAGAAGCACAGCAGTCAGAACTTGACAAGGCTCTCCAAAACCACAAAGACTCACTCGTGTTCACATACATTCAAGACACTCAGCAACTGGAATTTTTATAGAGATGATTAACAGAACCAAAAAGCCATTTTAGCAATAGACATAGAAAATTACTACTTTTTCACTCCTTTTCAAACAGTCTTCTGTGTATTAGCTTAGAATAGTGTTCTGTAGGACCAAATACCACCCAGCCGGACCTGGAGCATTTGCCGAAGGCTGACAAACAAAATAAGGTTAGCATCAACTACAGACGCCTTCAAGAGGCCAGTTTTTGCAAAGCAACTTGTTAACATACATCATAAACAGCAACTAAGGCTGTTATTATGAACTACCAGTATCATGACAAGTTACTTGGCAGAAATTCCTTCGATGTGAAGGTTCAGTCAGGAACTTCGGTCCCTCCCCGCATATAGGCATCAAGGTCTTGTTGACAGGGGATGAATGTAGTCAAAGAGAAATTATTAATTTGTACTTATACAAAGACTCTTTCCAGTCTCTTCTGATAGCCTGTAGCCATCAATGATCAATCCAGTCATGGGATTCATCCCACCGAGTTTCAGTGATGGCAACTAGGTCATAGTTTTCCAACAGTGCGGTGGCTTACAGCTCCTCTTGTTTGTTGCCCAGGCTGCATGCGTTGGTGTAGAGGCACTTCAGCTGGGCTGCCGGCTGTGCTGCCTTTTTGGAGGAACACCTCTTTGTTCCTCTGAGGTATTTCCCCATCATTTCCTTGTTGGCTTGTGCCACCTCAGCATCCCCCCATGACATTAATCTTCACACCACCCTTGTGAGATAAATACAAAATGATTGCTTACTCTGTAGTTTACTTTATCTGAAGATTTTCTCTCACAGGACTCTAAATGCAGCTTTTGTGCCTTAGCACAAGACTAACAAAACTTCCCAAATTAATTAATTCACAAAAAATAGTCACTCTATAGTCACACTAGTCATTTTTTCTGATGATGTAAAAAACGGTCATATGGTAATCCCTGAAGTTTGTGGCAGCTGAGTACATTAAGATAGCAGTTGGAAATGGAAGGGATCCAAATGGGTCCATTTGTGGTATGTCACAACATCCTCCGGTCTGGAATCTGCGGTGCTTCTGATGCTCTGAGTGCTCCAACATGCCATTCTCATGAACTTATTCTTTAGCGGAAGTCAAGCTGTCTGACCAATGTCTTGGTGAGTGGGTAGCATGCTGCTGTGATGTCAATGATCGCCGAAGCAGTCACAGTCTTGACTTGAATTAATCACTTTGCGACACCTATACTGTAACAGAGTGAAGGACCATGACCTTCAGGAAAGACACACGTAGGTTCTCTGATGAGACTTTTTCCCTGGCAAAAAGAGTAACTATCAAGCTGGGCTACTAGGCCTATGTCATCATTATGTTATGATGCTCATTATTAGGAGCCTAAAAGGGGGTTCTATAACCATGGGATCCCCTCTAAGGTTTAACAGCTACTTGGAAGACACAGGGTGCACTTTACTACATGAGGCAAAAGTATCTTTGCCAATAGGCTGGCCAACCTCGTAAAGGACAGCTTTAAACTGGAAATTATGGAGGAGGGAACAAGGAGGTTTGGGATAGAGTAGGCAAGCCAAGAGCCAAGGATGATGGGAAGAGATGGGACATAGCAATTCACAAAACAACTGAGCTGAAGTGTAATCCCTTTGAGTGTAGGCACGTAAAGAAGGAACTGCTGGCAGAACAGCCTTGTGGGGAAAGCTCTCAAGCCTATACTGTGGAACCGGCACACCTGATGCCCCTCAGAGGCCTCTACTCCAACACATGCAGCACAGGGAAGAGTTCGAAGTCTGTGTGCAGTTCCAGGGCTACAATCTCATTGGGATCATGTAGAAATGGTGGGATAGCTTACAGGACTAAAGTGCTGCAATGGAGGAATACAGGCTCTTTAGGAAGGACTGCCGGGAAGGTGAGGAGGGCATGTTGCCCTCTGTGTGGGAGAGCAGCCGTGTTGGGAAAGGTCAGGAGTCAGCTGAGAGCTTTCAGGTCAAGATTACCGGGCAGATCAACATGGGTGCTCTTATACTGGGTATCCGCTAGAGACCTCCTGATCAGGAAGAAGTAGTAGATGAGGCCTTTTTCACACAACTGGAAGAAGCTTCATGTTCACAGGCCGTGATCCTCATGAGGGACTTTAGCCACCCCAATACCTGCAGGCATCTGAACACACACAAAAAAAAGCCCCAACACTTTTTTACTCAGAGAGTGGTCAAGCGCTGGAACAGGTTACACAAAGAGATTGTGGAACCTGCTCTAGGTGGCCCTGCTTGAGCAAGGGGGTTAGACTAGTTGATCTCAAGAGCTGCCTTCCCACCTTAACCATTCTGTGAACCTGTGATGTTTAATTTGATTCCTCATACATTCAAAATACAAATATAAGCCCTTGTCAGTGAACATATGCATTGCAGCTTTATTCTTGACACACAGCCCCACTGCAAATGCATTCTCTCCAACTGAGTGGTCTCCGAGATCAAATTCAGCAAAGCACACTTAGGACTGTGGCCCAGCATAGTCATTTCCCTAACCATGCATTTTACTTGACCTCTATTTATTCAAAGGATCTCATTTGTATTAAAAAAAACTTCCATTTAATATAGAAGGCCAAAGGATTCACTGATCTGTTATTTCAATGATAAAACTTCTCCCAAACTGAAACTATACTGAAAATTTAAGCAATGTACATTAAAATAATAGTCAGTATAAATCAAGCTAGAAATCCCATAGATGTTTTTTTTCTTTAAGTTTCCCAGCATGGCAACACTGTCCAACAGATATCCAGTATTTGTTTGCCAATGTCGTAAAAATGTTCTGTATCACAGCAAATGCATATAAATGTCTACCAATGCAGAATGGTAGAATTTCTACTTATATGGGATGCACAAGTGAGGCTCTGTAGATAGAGCAACGTTTCAACATGCCTTTCAAAACGGGGAGTGTCTATTGTTTACCATCTCTGATGAATTTTAACATCAAAATCAACTCTTTATTATTGCTATACTCCTGAAACATCTCACCTCTCCATTACCTATCCAAAACTTACCCTACACCTGACACCATACAATATTATAAAACTACCTTCAACCACAGGATGTAATTGTGAATGCTTGGTAAGAGGGGCCAGGAAAGCACTGACAGCTCACAGGCTATGATAACAACACTAATGGTAAAACACCTACTGCAGGAAAAGAGATTTCAGTAGCAGAGTTTCTCATTTCCTGCTTTTGTTGGTTGGCTGAAGGCAATAGGCACAAAACAGTCTTTGCTTTATGTCAGAGATACATACCACCACAGACACTGCTTTGAGAGGGAAAACACTGCAGAGCACTGCACATTAAAATACCTTTAAGTAACATCAATTTTACAAAAACATATTCTGAGTTAACTGCTTGCTGATAGAAATTACCTGGTTACATAATATTTCCATAGAAAAATATAAAATTATGTGTTGCAAAACAGGGAGAGAAGGTACAGTCACTAAGCTTAACTGATAACAAAGGTGAAAAATTAAGAGACGAAGCCGAAGAAAACAGCAATTCCAACCCACCTATTACATTGAAGGTTCTTGATTGCAACATCAACAATAATTTCTCAGTTGCAGTACAGAAACATAACAGACTGCAAACTGTTCCGCATATCACGTTTTCATCTCATTTCTGACCATTAGAACAGGATGCACTTTGGTGTGACACAAAATTCACTACAGGATCAGGGTCGCTGTTTTTATAAAGTGACTAAGGTCACAAACTTCTAGCAGGCAACCAGGCTTACAGGCAAAAAGCGGATGGAAAAAGTCCAAAAGAGCACAGAGATTTCACTCTTTCTTCGATGAGAAAATATAAGAAATGTATGTACAGTAACACTGAAAAAATATTCATAACTTTATTTTATTATTCTTTGATGCATTTCTCAAAGCAAAACTATACTCTTCTTCAGACAGATTGCCCTAACTACAGATTATCCACCTTGTATGCTACAGATACACTTCTCAGGAAAATGAAAACTCAAGAAGTGCACTAACAGCCTATTACTGTACAACCTAAAGCATATATTGTCCTTGGGGGAGACCTATAAATGACCCTACTTCAGAACAAGATTTCCTTTCTTTCACTTTTACCCAGCATGAATACGTAACTTCCTCAGAAAAAAAGACTCCTAGCTACACTATTAAATGGCTTTCCAGGCACTCACCATGGTAAGATTTGCCAAAACTTAATAGAATTGCAGCTTCTGAATTCAGACTAAATTTTGCTAGTACTTCAGAAATAAGTACCACATTTATTTGTTTTAAAAGATGGAAGACAAATTAGAACAACATCCATGGGATGGCAAATCTCCCTTCCTACTTATCTCTCTAATGACCCATATACCGCATTGGTCTTTTTCCTTTTAATTGTATATGCTTCAACTCAAATTTTAGCAGTCAGAATGTACAAACCTATATCTGGTCAAACTTTTATCAGAATTCTGTTGAAATAACAAAATTTAAAATAAATTATGCTAAATAATGAGGAAGTTAAATGATTCTACACTGAGCCACTGACTTCTTGGCAGTTGTTTGTTTAAGTGCCTGAGTGAGTCATTATATTGCCTCTGACAGTTTAGTTTAAAACAATCAAAACCCTAAGCCCCTAAAACTTTAAGAAAATAGCAAGAACTACATGCAGACTTCCAGGGAAAGGATGATGAATAAAACTTCTGACCCATGAAGAAAATGAAACAACCACTTTTAAAAAAATGGTTAAAAGACTTTCAGAATTAGCAATTACAGCAACATTTTTTTGTTCTTTTGGCTTCTCCTCCTCTCCCTGCTCACACATTATGTTTTGCGTGCCATTTTTCTCTAAAAACTAAGATAATTTTAAGATGTGACAACCAACACTCCATAGCAGGGACACATTATGTGGATCTCTGGGAACAAAAAAAAAGTGAGCGGGCAAAAAGTTTTTCAGAGGAACCATAAAATGCAATTACCAGTGTTCTTACCATTTATAAGTCATAGAGCCCAAATGACCTGGGAGAGTACCTAACAGAAAACAGTACTCACAACAATATATATTAACAATTATGGGATGAAGACAAAGATTGCCTTCAAGTATGAGAAGTGCTGTCACTAACCCATTTTTGGACTTAACACAAGAAGGATCAACAAGGAGAAAAATCTCAAGTCTCCGTACACTGACCAATTTCAGTCTCAGGTGAACATAAAAGCAATAGCCATATATTCTAATTAACGATAGTTCAGATATTTCAAAGTGAAACATGGTTAGACAAAAGCACAAGAAACCACAGTTTAAAGACTGAGTTTTTCCACAGACAGAAATGCTTGCTTTCTACCAGATTTCTTAGTTAATACTGTCACACTTTTGCAAAGTACTTTTGTAGCAGATAAATAATGTCAACTGAAAAATAAATCCTACCTGCTTCCTTTTTTCAGGTGGAAGGGATGGATCCCCATCCTACAAATAAATATACATATTTCATTGGCAACTTATTTCTGAAGCCAGCAAATACATTAACTTTGTGGATCAAATTTTAAAACATGTATTTTAACTAAAATGTTATCAAAATTGTTTCTAAAATACTGCATCTTGATTAATACCAGTAATATTAATTTCAACTCAAAAAAACTGTCTAAGGCTGAAGATTTGTTTACATTTCTAGAACAGCAGGTCATTACAAATTTATGTTTCATTATTTTTCATAACGGTACATTAAGTTGCTGTGGAATAATAATACTGCAGTCAGTTTTTAAATGGAATTATGACTGAAACTAATTTCCTCACAGCATGCACTGTCTTTCTGTGTCTTATATAACAGCCACTACCTCATCAATGCAGAACAAATTAGTAATAATATAATCAGGGCTGTACAACTGCAGAACTACTGTAAACAAGCACCTAAACATTTTTTACCACACTGATTACGGATTTCTTTTGATTTTTTTTTTTGAGGATAGCTCTTGTCCCCCAGTTATACAGTAATAATAAAGAATGACCTACAATCAGCTCCCGATACTTCTTTTTCAGAGACTGATGTCGTTCCCGCAACTGGTTTGCCATAAGCTTGTACTGGTCTCTTTCTTGCTGACAGGTGTCCAGCTCTTTGGAAAGGATTAGCAGTGCTTCTTTTTTACTTTCGAGCTTCCTTTTACACACCAGATACTGCAAAAGAGAAAAAAATTACAATTGCAACAAGCCATTTCTACCCCAGCCAGTAATGGATTCAAGAGTCTCAAGTTTTCCTCTGAAAAGATGGAGGAAGACTCTCTGCATGACATCAAAGTCTTGCACAAGTCATCTTAGCTTATTAATAACAACCCTGGTAAAGAAATCTGTTGTATGAGGAACCTCAGGATTTGACCTCCGGCCCTGGGAAGGCTGCTGGAAGGAAGAAGACTTTGGAAGCTCCCTTTTCTGCCTGTGTCCACAATACCCAGCTCTCAGTTAGCAATCAGCATGACCCACCTCATTCTCCCCCTCCCTTCTCCTTCTGCTCCTCCCTGCTACCAGCAATGGCCTCTGGGCTCAGCCTCCACCTGGGCAGTGACACAGGACCACATTACAGCAGAAGAGACAGCATGAGTGGCAAACACAATTAACCATGAGTCTAAAACAATTACAGTGTGATACCCTATTGACACAGGTAAAAGAAACTAATCTAGCTGTGATACTATACGCCTGTGCTTATTGAGTCAAAAGAATGGGAAATAATCCAGGAATATTGCAAGCACCTAAATGGGAAGGGAACTTAGAGGCGAGCCTTCCCCGCAGCCACCGCCTCTTATGCATAGGGCTCTGCAGAAAGCAAAGCAGAACTTGCAAATCTTAGCTGTTCTGCAGTCTGATCTGCTTCATTGCCTTTCTCCCCTCAGAAGAAGAAAAGAGTAACGTGTACATCACCCTTTCCTGCAGTGGCTGAATTTTACCTATTGAAAGTTTCAGGCAACTTTTTTCACTTAACGTGATGTTCAATCAGCAGATTCTTCCTACCCATCACTTGACACCGCCCATGCTAAAGCATATATTTCTATTTCTGATGTTACTCACAGAAGACGTGGCACTAAATATGTTCCGAATGTGCTCTGCAAGAGACTAAATATCACAGCAGTCATGAAAACAATTTATGGTTTCATTACATACTCTGACAAGAATACTTTGTCATTATGGGCTCTTGCACAAAGCAAAAGCATCAGCACTTCCATACTGTTCAAGTCAGTACTGTTCTTTGGGACAAAAATCATTACTCGTATGTAATACTTGCTCGGAATTGACTTTGCTAACCTCAATTTCAAGTCAATGAGAAAGGGAAAAGCAAGTTTGGTATATTAGTACAGCCAACATTTTCCAAAAATGGTAAATGCTTAGTTGCAAAAAAAACGGGAAGCAAATGAGAAAAGCAATTCCAAGAAGGATTTGACTCTCAAAAAGGACACTTCCACCTTGGATTAATTTTATTTCTGGCAATACTGAAGTTGAAATCCTGCCATAAATTTTCTGGATTATGATGCCTTGGCATCAACAAAGGCAACTGTACCTATGTACTTATGTCCTTACTGATACCTTACACAAATGCCAAGTCCCCTGATAAAGCACTGAGAGGTATCAGAAGCTAAATTTTAATATTGTCAGCAAGTGATTATAGTGACACAGTAAACTGCTTCAAACTTGACAAAATAATTCCTTCCCTTACAGTGAAATATTTGCCTCTGACAATCTCTCTTCTTTTTTCCAGTTTCATGTCTTACTCAATTCTAAAATATGCCTTCACTAATTTGTTTTCAAATACTAGCAATCTGATACAGTAATTGCGAATAAAAATTAATAAAAAGTAAACCTCACAATCACTTCAAAAAAAACATAAGCCCAAACCCCTGAACCAAGTAGCCTGTCCTGTTCCTTTAGCCACCAGGAAGAATGAAGCTGGCCCATCTAGCCAACGCCTACGTGGAGCAGAACAGCCTATAGAATGTACACAACAGGAGGGGAGCAAAGCTAAACTTCTCACCTTAGGACACCCACACCACCAGCACGTGCCTCCAAGCCTTGCCACCAGTGGTGGTATATGAAACAGTGTACAAGAGAGTTGGAAGCTAACTGGAGCATGTGGATAAGAGCACAAAAAATAACACTTAATAGGCAGAAAATGCAGACCTAGGGCTAAACAAATCTTGCTTCTGCCATGAGTCACAAAAGACACACTCAAAGCACAAAAGAGGGCTTCGCCTTTCACAGCAGCACTGGCCAGGGCAAGGGAATTCTCCATTATCTGTTTGGTCAAGGATAATGAACCATAAACAGATTGTGGGGACAGTTGTGTTCAGGATCTAAATGAAAAGGAATAACGATGTCCTCCTTGTTTAAGGTATATTTTAACTTTATGAAATATATACTGATGATGTGCCACACGGAAGGAAGGGGCTTGGCATCTCTCATCAATGCACTGTTTGGATTTTACTATAAAAATGACCACCTAGAATACTTTTTGAAGCCAATTTTGCCTTTTGCATATATTGACTTTTCCAAATAAATGGGATAAAAAGAGTAACAATGTAGAGTAATTTTTTTCCATGGGCTTACAGTAGAAGAAACAATACAGCCACAGCATTTCTGTGGAATCTGATTATTCGACAGAGCTATCTTTCCAATTTCCATTACCATTTCTAAAGGAAAAACAAATTATAAAAAGACAGACCTCAAAGAGGTTATTCAATATATATGCTTCTGAATGTCAAAAAAAAAAAAAAAAAAAAGTACTAATAATGCCCATAAAGTGACCTAATAACTGTACACCAGAAATGGATTCTACTCAAGGAAACAACTGAGTCCCAACAACAACTTCCCATCCATGGACAAGTGCAGCAAAACTGGCATCCTGTCAAAAGGAACATGGGAGTTTAACAGAGCTGTCTTTTTGGAGCAATGCAAGCAGTAAGGAAAATTTTCTCATATAGTCTGAAAAAAATAACAAGTAGATGCTTCTGGCATTTATATAGAGATTTATTCCTCTGCAATTGAAGGAAAGTCTACTGCTCACATACTGCCTATCAGTGAGACAAACAAGTGAATTCTTTTATGCACTGTAGTTACTACAAAACATTCTTATTGTCTTTTGTTACTTTTTAATTGATGTTCCAAAACAATCTTTTGAGTTTAAAAAACAAAGTTAACCAAGAATGAGCTGCTATACTTTCAATCTAAAAGCTACAAAGTACAACTTTTCATATCTGTCTAGTGACTTTTATCTACCAATTCCCTGTTATCTGCAATAAAGCAAATTATAATTGCTACAAGGAAGATCATAATAATTAAAGGAATATATATGACATCCAACATTACTGCTTGAACTGCTTTACAGCCAGATAACTACTTTAATGAAATTGAGTAAAAAGAGACTGACATTACAGGAGAGTCTAACTGCTCCAAGGTGACCCTCTATATCGAACACTTACTATTTGTCCATTGCTATTTTTAGTAACAAATCTGGACAGATCTCATTAATGATGCTGTAGACACAGACTAATACTCTGATGAAGCTGGGACACCGTCAAGGTTTTAGACTCTTTTTTTAAACCAACAAACACACTGAATTCCTATCACAAAATTATTTCTCTTAAATTTGTACAAATTACTGGCCTATACTTGGGTATTTAATGGCACTTAGTGCCAAGAAGGAAAATATCCAATTTTCTGAGCGTAAAAGTAGAGATAACTACCTCCAAACTGTGCTTTGGAATCACTGTGGATCATATTCTGTGTTCTCTCAACACTCTAAGACCTAGTGTCCTCCCAAATGCCGATGGGCCATTACATTGTATGTAGGCCTGGAAACCTATCGTCCACCATGCTCTCAGAGAAATCATGGACTCTACTCACCATCTTTTGGACAAGAGTTCCAACTGCTATTGAGCTGCCTGAAGTTTTATCGGATTTCTCCTCACTGTACTCTTGGAGGCAATTTTATTGTGGAAATTACATACTAAAGAGTCCCAAAATGCATTGCAAATCTACTATTGGGGGTGTTTGTTGACTGTGTTGAGGTAATGTTGTTCCCCTTGACTTCAGATTAAACTGTTCAACTTATCTGAAAGAGTCAAGCACTCAAACCCAGAGAAATACAGAATTATTGGCCATTTGCCTGCCATCTCATCTCATGTCCTCATCTCTGATAACACCTGAGACAATGCAGTGTCCTTGGTTTTATCCCACAATATCAACTCTGCTTTTCCACTTGCTTCACTAGCTGCCTCCTGACTGCTGAAATACAAAGCAGGCTGGTATCATTCACTGATGACAGAAGTGATATAAGAAGCTCCTCAGAACACCACATCTTGTTTTGATCAATATTACACTACATCATCTTCACTAGTCATTTAGGAATTGCATCATTTGATTTGACTAGTCAAAATAACACTGTTCTGAGATGTGGCCCAGCCCCTAGAAGTTTTGTACGCTGTGCATCAGATCACATTATTAGTTTCTCTGTGTTTGTTCCTCAACATCCCTGTGGGTATCTTAGTCCAATCTAGAACATGGAAACATAAGAAGCAAACACTTGTTTTGTTGCCTGAAAGCCCAGCATGCAGGTCTCCATGGTATCTCTCCCATAGCTCCCAAGAACACTGGAGAGCAGTAAGTCACAGTGCCAGCTCTTTTAGCATTTCCACTTCCTTTCCAAATGACAAAGCCCTTAGGATGCCAATTCAACCACCTAGGGACCTGAGAGCATCCGCTCCCCTTTGTTCCTCCCCACAGCCACTGGCATTTGCCTGCAGTCAGAAAAGCTCTGAAATTAGTGGCTCCAAAGCCTGCTGGGTCCCCTCTTACAGGTTTGGTGAATTACATTTCACACTCTGTTTGAAAAGGCAAGGTGACAGAAAGTTAGAGAGCTATTATAAACATGAAAATCTCGCTAATTTTCTTTCTTCTTCTCTCTTGTTCACATTAAAAATAAATGTGTAACCAATGGGAAAGGTATGTTCTGCCAATTACAGGCAGGTTAGGTTTCTCACTCTTTTTCAAAATTCATGTCTGGAACATTTAGCTGTTTCAACTACAACTACTGCTCAATACTTGTGTGTTTGATAAATAACACCAATTACTAGGGATGGGAGCTCAAGAGCACAAGCATATCACTTTCCTCTGTGATGCCGAACACCATACACAGTTAATAATCAAAAAAATAGCTTCTTGAGAATGATAAATTAAATGGAGATTAAATTTCTTTAATTTTAGGAGGTACAGTCACATATGAGTAGCTGTAAATAGCATACAGTAAATGCTCTAATGTGTGTGAAGTGACAAGGAAAAAAGGAGCATTTTGACATTGTATTTAATTCTAGAAGTTGGCACATCCGAGGGAGAAGCTAGCAGAAAGGATGGAGGACAACCACTCGAGTCTGATGGGTTTCCTAAGAAACCTTTCTTGCTTCCAGTGGAAAACACCGCCAAAAGTACACGTTCTCCAAGCGGTATTAAACTGGGACTCCTGCCAACTCTCAATGAAGTGAATGGAAACACGCTCACTGACTTCAGCAGAAAGGAGACCAGACTCGTAGAAGTCAGCTCTCTAAAGCAAGGACAGAGGTGGTCTTGCATGTAAAAGTACTTTTTCCCTACCACACATGATCTCCCAGAACTGTTCAACTCATCCCACCGCCCCAAGATCATGCTACGACCTACTCCTTCCTCCATCACTGATTCTGTCAGCATCCTTAGATCAAATGATTCCAAGTCAGATTATGCGGAATTCAGGCAAAAACTGAAATCACACCCTTCTCCACAGCATAACATACAGAGCTGGAAGCTTCTAGAACCATTCAAAAATAAGCCCCAGCCTACCCTTGAACAAAGTTCATATATTGTGTTTTTCATTCATATTAATGGGATCTAGTTATGTTTCATCGCCCTTATAGAGACAGGAAAACTGAACCACTAAGGAGCTGACTCACATGAGTTTGTGTAAATCAACAGGTTAGCATATCCATAAACATGGCTGTCAGGCTGAGGAGAAAGTCTGGACGTTTAAAAACACTTAAAAGCAAACAAACAAAACTCTGCAACCAAGATTTTGCTGACGAAAATTATTTTCAAGAATTCTATTCTCTTCAGTGAAGAGTACAGTATAACCACCTTTCTGTGACTGCTTTCTAGCAGTGCACTCAGCAAAGCAACTGTCACGCTTTCCTTTTTACATCCTCTTCCAGATGGGAGAGACATTTTGTTTGCATCAAGGGTTTTTCTTTCTTTAAAATAAGAGACATTCAAAGGCATGTTCAAAGGAATGGGCTGTACTCTTGGGATAGTATTTCAAGACTTATGAAGTCCACTTGTTTCTGGATGACTTAGGCCACCATCTTAGTCCAGCCAGCAAGAAAGTTCTTGCTATGGCTCAGTTTCGTTTGTGTCAAACAAGCAGTTATTGACCAGGTCTTCATCCTACAGCTTTACACAGGCTTTTAAATATCCTAAACATGGGTCATTCAGTGAGGTAAATGCTGGACGAAAACCTAGAGTCCAAGCAAAAATTAAGTGATAACCCAGAAGGGTACTTTACGTTTTCCATATATTCATCCACCAATAATACTTGAACTCATATGAAGAACGGGCAAAATTTATGTGGATTCTCACTCCCGAAGCTTGTTCTTTTGCATTCAGTTTGCAAGATTATAAATGGAAATAATTACTCTTTCTGCTCCTTCAGTATTTGCTAAGTTGGCTTTGTCCCAGTATTCCTTCCTACGTCATCCTATTCAGAGGTAGCCTAAAGAATGTTCAAGGTATACGTGGTGCAAAGATTGTTCAGAGTACCAGGCACACACTCAGCCTGAAATGCATGTGGCTGCAGAGTAAGTGGAAAAATACATGAATACAGAGGCAAAAGAACAAGTAAGAAGTTAGTGATGAGCATAACAAAAGCACAGAAAGATGTATGAAAGGGTATAGAACAAAAGGCACTGAAATGGAACAAAAGTCAAAAGGAAAAAAAAGAGTAAATACAGAAAAAAACTGAACACACCAAAAAAAAACAAGCATTCTTTTTATCTAATGAAGAATGAAAAGCCAAACTACAAAAACATACAGCTGTGTGTACAAGTGTTTCTGTATGCATATATAAGGACCAAAACCACATCTTACCACTTTTTTTAATGCCTACAATACCAGAGTTTAAAACATACTACAGCTGCTTTGATAAGTATTTCAATAACTCCTATTTTTCAAATTTGGAGGACTGAGTTTGTGGAAATGAGAAAGAACACGACCATGGATTTGAACCCACCAGCTTCTGGTCTTTTATACCAAGATTTTGAAGCCCATTCTGTTTTAACTGTCCATCATCAGCAGCGTGAGAGTGTTTGTTTAGAGCTACCATGTCTTTTCTTGCCTGTGCTGTCTTATATTTTGAAAGCAATTCAAAATGTTTAGAGAAATGCATAGGGAACAAAACTTAAATTACATAGCACTGAATCTAAGAGGCCTGGAGAAGCACTGTATCACTGAGGGATACAGTAACCTGGTAAAACTTATTACAAGTTACTTCAGAAGTTAGAGCCACTTTGTCACAGACCCATTAGGATGCTGAAGTTAGTGGGTAAATCACATGAAGTTAATCACAACAGCCAAATGAAGAGGAACGCAAAAGAGGGAAGTCTCTACCCTGACAGCACGTGCTACAGACTTCACACAGAAAAACAGGTTGTAAGCCTGCTGTGAGAACAGACAAAAAGGAAGAAAAAATGGAACACAAATCACTAGGCCTCTAATTGTTCCCGAGAAAAAATAAATTATATGTATGCTTAAGTATTTGCAAGAATGTAGCTTAGCACAGTCATTAAGCTTTGCTACAATCAAGAAGTCCCTAAACCAGAAATAAGTGTTCAATTTCAGGACTGAGTTTTTAGATTAAACCATATCAAAAGCAAAAAAGTTCCAAAGTAATTCTAAATGGCTTTTTAAAGCCAAGAATAGTGACATATCCTTTGAACACACCTCGTGAATTGTCTCTCTTACCCTTCCCTGCCATATGACACCACCCCTGCCCCCAAAGAAAACTGCATTTGGGAAATGAGATGTCAGATGCAATGCTGCACAACCACCATGTACTGAAAGTATACTTTCCACTTTCTTCTGGACTATTTTGTGTGTTTGCAAGCACTGTATGCATAGGTAGACTCCAATTCTGCATGTACTGTACTAGCACAGATCTGGGCCCACACAAACTCCTACTGAAATCGCCAGGAGAAGTGCCAGGTTCAGGACCCTGAACTCATGCACCTTTTTGACAGGCCAGGGCCTCAGGCAACGCCCACATAACGTAACAGAGGCAAAGGCCTCCTGAAACCAGAGGAATTCACCTGTGTGAATTGTACTCTAGGACAGCAGACTCCATCAGGCTGATCTAGGCCTGTGCCATTTGCACAGAAGTCTTGTTTGCTAGCTGCGAACATAAAAATACTATTTTTATAGTTATGCAAAATTAATGCAACACAAAATGCAATGTAAGAAGCAGCATGCCGACCTACTTCAAACTTCATGGATTTGCCTGTTAAACAGACTTGACTCTAATGATATTCCTTTAAAGTACACTGATCTCAAGTTGTTTTGAGTTTGGTAACTTATCCTACATGAAAACGTGTACCTGTAAACACTGCAGATCTTTCAATGTGGATGCAGTAGATAACTAAATTTTCTGCTCTTGAATTCTGAAAAACTTCCCTCCACCTGCTGAAGCTCATGGTCCCTATCTTCTCATAGATTTTTCTCCTGTTGCACACTTGACACCACAGGCTCCAAAACCCTTTCATGGCTGATTCAGGTGAAGTAAGAAAACAGAGCACACGCCATGCGAGCGGGCCCATGGGCAGACCCGCCTCCCGCCCTGACTGCCGCAGCAGGGCTGCGCCGCGCCTGGG